>NW_026652283.1:127274729-127394138 GCF_009828535.3 Hylobates moloch
CCGTGTCCAGGACACCTAGTGAACACACACTCAACCTCGGTAAACCGTGTCCAGGACACCTAGTGAACACAAACTCGACCTCCGTAAATCCGTGTCCAGGACACCTAGTGAACACACACTCAACCTCGGTAAACCGTGTCCAGGACACCTAGTGAACACACACTCAACCTCGGTAAACCGTGTCCAGGACACCTAGTGAACACACACTCAACCTCGGTAAACCGTGTCCAGGACACCCAGTGAACGCAAACTGGACCTTGGTGAATCATGTACAGGAAAATCTCATAAATTTGTGTCCCATGACGCCTACTAAATATGTACTCAGCCTCAGTAAATCCAAGTCTATGACATGACCAGAAATTCTCCTAGGAGGTGGCTTCAGGCTGGCGCCCTCCCCAGTCACAGGACCTGCCACAAAGACCATGAGACCCTCAGCCCAGGGCAGGGCACTCTGGTCCCATTCTCCCAGGACCCCATGGCTGGCCGGCGTCCCTTCTACGGCACACACGTGCTTCCTTCTGCTGTGCTATGGAATTCGAGTGTGTCCCGTGGCGTCTGATGGGCCTGGCCCCGCTCTGCCCCTTCAGGGGGCGTTGTGCATCTGTGTGCTGGTCCTTTGTGGTTTTTGTTTGTTTGTTTGTTTTTGGTTTTTTTTTTTTTTTTGCAATTTAGCTCTCTGAACTCTGTCCTATTTTTCTCATTATATATTTCTTGAGAAATTTCTAACTATAATCTCCAGGAATGACCAAGATCAATAATTCCCAATTCTAACCCCATACTCCAAATCTCCTTCTGCTCCATACATCCCGAGACCTCTGTCCCTCCCTGGTGTGTCTGGCTTTACACGTTTGTGTGACAGCCGACAACATCTCCACACCCTACCCCACTGTGCTGGGCCCCACAATTCTCCTGTTAAGAACAGAATTGTTACGATTATGTCCAATCTATGAGGAAACCGAGGCTCGGAGGCGTTCAGTGCCCTCTCTCGGTGAGGGACACACACAGAGGACTTTGAACTTCAAGGACCTCAAAATCGGCCACTTGCTGAAAGCACATTCCTGATGTGAACAATTCCACCCTGAGACCTTTGGCGTGTGCCGCATATGCTCAGGTAGACCCAACAGCCTTGGGGACCAGAACGTTTTAAACGCACCCCCACAAAGTGCTACAATCACGGTAATTTTTAATCATTGAATCAACATGTTCAAGTAAGAAAACAGTCGCCACAGAAGCTTCAAGAAAATCCCCACAGGCTCATCACTGTCCTCCATCAACAGGAATCCCCTGTAATGGATCATGTTCTGTATACAGCGTTCTTACCTTTGTAGGAGTTTTCCTGAACACTCCCCATCTGACACATCATCACCAGCTTCACCTTCATGTAATTACAATCGATCAGTTTGCTCCGAAGTCTTTTACCATCCCGGCCACTGGGGCCCTCCCACGAGGCTCTCTCCCACATCGGCTCCTCCAGGCCTCCAGTCCCCGGCTCTGAGCTCTTTCTCTTTCTCGGCGGGGGGTCCTCTGGCCTCGGCTCTTCCTGGCTTCCCCCCACGCTGTCCCCACCCCCACAGCGCAGAGGCATTTAATCCGGCTCAGGGAACACCTGGAACTCCTACGAGGCTCGCTCCGCTCCGGCCACGCAGTGCTGTGAGCCCCACCGGGATTATTACACAACCACAGCCGTCCTTGCCGGAGGAGGGCAGCTCTGCTTGTGACGGCTCCTGTGGGTGCGGCCGGCTCTGTGTGCCAGCACCCTCATCCTTCCTCCCGGCTCACTCAGTTTAGCTCCACGTGGCTCAGCTGCTGCCAGCCCCTCTGCGGCCGCCCACGGCTGCCGCACACCCCCTTCAGCTCATGCTCTGGCCACAGCCGCCCAGGCGGTTCCAGAGAGCAGCTCCCTGTGCCACCCAGTGCTACCTGCCGCTCTCCTCCCAGCAGAAGCAGAGCCCACCGTGCCCTCCAGGAACCAGGAGAGCAACGGGCACAGACTCTGCTTGTTTTCAGGGTTCCTGGGATCTGTTTACTCAGGTGTGGTGAGACACAGAGACAGAAATAACCACCATGGATGGAGCAGTGGAAACAAACAGACCCCAGACCCGGAGGCAGGGCCTGCCATGGGGCCAGGGACACACAGGTGCACCGGGAGGGCCAGGAGGCGTGAGGAGGCGGCCAACACGGGGAACCCTCACTGGGATCTGGGAAGGAAAAAAGGGAAAGCAGGGCCAGCAGGCTTAGGCCTGGTGAGGCTGAATGGTCCCAGGGCTCTGGGCTGTCAGAGGTCAGGAGCATGAGAGCCCATGGAGGGAGTGGCGGGCGTGGAAAAAGTCGGTTTCGTGTACAGGCACGACCACAGGCGAGCCGCTCACTGTCCCCAGGAACCAGCCAGCCCAGGAATAGCCACCCCTCCCCAGTCAGCGAGGCCCAGACATGAAAGCCTCAGAACACGGAAAATTGACAGCATGGCTGAGACCTGCTCTGTGCCCTCGAGCGGCCCGGAGCCCAAGCGAGTTACTCACTGAGTAATGGAAGTGTGATGTGTTCATTCTCCATGACATATCTGCTCCTCCTGTGAGCTCAACCCCATTCAGTAGGGCAGAAAAACCCTGAATTAATTAATTAAATTAAATTTTATTCTGCAACGCCCCTGCCTGCCTTTGAAGTGGAACACCACGTTTTTTCCTGCCTTCATGCTAGAATGGACACGTCGGCTCTTCCTGGGCCTTCAACTGGCTGAGCAGATCTCAGACTCATCAGCCTCACAACCACATGAGCCAGTTCCTTACAACAAATCTCCTTCTATTCACACAGATATACATGATGAGATTTATATATATAAGCATGGGGTCTATGTATGCGTAAACAAACACACCCACATACATCCGATGACTTCCACTTCTCCAGAGGGCCCTAATACACCTGCAAAGCCCACCGGGTTACTCCGTCCACCGTGCAGACAGCCAAGCTGTGCTAATACACTATCTCCACACCCATCCACCAGGCTGCCCCCCAAGTCATGGATTCCTGGACTACCACAAATCCAGCCCTGCCCAGCATCCACACAGAACAGCATCCTTCCATGAAGTAACTTCAGCACAGAGACAACCATTCACATTTCATAAATGTGTATGAAACAGGCTGAGATGGGAGGATCACTTAAGCCCTAGAATTCAAGACCAGCCTCGGCAACATAAGGAGACTCCACCTCTACAAAAAAAATAATCATAATTAAAAAATAAAACTTAGCTGGGCAAGGTGGTGTGCACCTGTAGTCCCAGCTACTTTGGAGATTGAGATGGCAGGAGAGTTTGAGCCCAGAAGGCCACTGCACACCAGCTTGAGTGACAAAATAAGATCTCTTCTCTAAAAACAAACATGCCCAAAACACTCCAAGTGGCCATCACCCATGCACGCCTACACTTTCACCATTATCAACAAAATTATCAATAAACTTTCACCATTATCAACAAAATTATCAATAAACTTTCACCATTATCAACATAATTATCAATACACTTTCAACATTATCAACATAATTATCAATACATCAATAGCAAGCTATCACCCACATGTGCCTAGACTTTCACCATTATCAACAAAATTATCAATAAATTTTCACCATTATCAACATAATTATCAATATATCTTCACCATTATCAACATAGTGATCAATACACCGATAGCAAGCAATCACCCACACGTGCCTACACTTCCACCATTATCAGTATAATTATCAATACATTAACAGCAAGCAGGCCTTTACAACATCTGGATTTAGGAAGAATAACCCAGATTGGCCAGGCACGGTGGCTCATGCCTGCAATCCCAGCACTTTGGGAGGCCGAAGTAGGTGGATCATCTGAGATCGGGAGTTTAAGAACAGCCTAACCAACATGGAGAATCCCCATGTATCTGCTAAAAATACAAAAAATAATAATAATAATAATAACCAGGCATGGTGGTGCATGCCTGTGCTACTCAGGAGGCCGAGGCAGGAAAATCACTTGAATCTGGGAGGCGGAGGTTGCAGTGACCAGAGATCGCACCATTGCACTTCAGCCTGGGCAACAAGAGCAAAACTCCGTCTCAAAAAAAAAAAAGAATAACACGGAGAAGCATGCAGCGCCAGCAGCTTCCCGATGTTTCTGAAATGTGCCTCTGTAAATTCACGTCCTGCACCTGGGCAAGTCCAGCACTAAACTTCACCAGGCTTACAATCCTGCCCTAACAGTCACCACACAACATGACCCCACAACATTCTCCCTCCCCATCCACTCCACCCAACGCCCAAGCCCAGGGCTCCGAGAGGATCTAGTCCCAACACCTGCTGACCTGCTGTCAGTACTGCCCTCTCGCGTCCAAAAACATGAGCCCGAGGACAGAGACGGCCTCACTGTCTTCTACCCACACCACCTAGCAAGGGCCAGTATCTCTGGGATTGACTGAATTAATGTCACCTCCTTCAAGACATAATCAGCAGTGGCTGTGAGGGACGTGGCTGGTGTTGGTCCCACGTGGAAACCCTAAAAAGGACTATAAGCTGAAAACCAGAGATATCTTTCCATGAAGCTCCCTCCAAATGTGCACTTCTCATGTTTATAGTCTCCTCTCTGCAGCCATCAATACGCAATGGATGCTGTCATGTGACATCCATCAGTAACTATGGAATTCAAAGCAATGTTAACAGCATCATTGATTTAACTTAAGAACATTAAGCTGGAACCCTCTCTTCAGAAGGTAATTTCTGTTTGAGCTGACCCTGAAATCACTCACAGGCCATTTCTGCCTGCCACACGGCCACTAAATTACTTGAGTGTGCATCTAATAAACTTTAGACCTTCGGCCGTCTTTGATTGTTTAATTATTTTAAAAGCCAGTGTCTGAGACATTTTCCCTTAATTCGTTACGCTTTTCTCCGACGTTATTTCTCCGGGAACAGACCCCTGACACCCGATACAAACACAGGTTCAATTCAGTTCAAATTTAAATGCTTCCACTGACTGTCCCTTAGACACCAAGCTCAGAGGGGTCACTAAACTGGTAAAATGCAATCCTGATTCCCAAGGAATTCTATGCCATACCCTTAAAAAGATACATTTAAACGTCACCCCCTGCTTCCTTCTTAGCGAATATCCTAACCAGTTATAAAAACTTCAGGAACGGGAGCTTTTTCATTCTGAATGCAGGGTTAAGCGTATTGGCATCTCCAGCTCCTGGGTGGAAGGTAATTAAAATGGACGGTCAGGGCGGAATCAGCACTCACACCCATGCCCTGGTGGGTGTCACAATCCATCACGGCAGTGGCCCCTCAGAGTCTTCCTCCACGCATTCCTAGGGAAAGACACTGTCACGGGACGTGACACAGGACAGAAAGCCTATCCACCAAGACTGACACAGACCAGCAGTCTCATCTACAGACATTACGACACAGCCCGGATAACCTGTGGTTTGCTACCTAGTAACTTGTTCCATAGTAACTTGCTGCACAGTCAGGGAACACCCACCGGGGTTTGCCATAGCTTTTAACATGGTAGCAAAATCAACACACACCCGAGTGTGATACAGAGTAATGCGCTCCATGGTAACAAGCATCCATCAGAGCCCAGAGCTTGTGATTCCCAGCCCTGGGCACCTCCCTCTATATTCCAAAACTCCTGGCCTCATTTTCCCTCGAGAAATATTTTCTTTTCTTTCATTATTTGTGCATCAGTGCTTAAGATGCCTGCACATTAACCCCAACTCATACCTGAGAGAACAGTGGCCATAAATCAAGTCTCCCCAATTTGATTTATGTGCCACCTGAATACCTGTTTAGCAATGAAACTGCCACTGCTAAATAAGCAAAGCTTTGCTGGAAAAATCAATCACTGTCTTTATCTGATGCTTCTGTTTAGAGGGAGGGTATTAAAATACATACTAAAACTATTTCTATTTCTATTAGATATGGTTCATGCTTGCAAACAATCAAAGCTTCTCAGAACACAATGCACACCCCCACAAAACCATCCCAGAATAAGGTGGTGCTTAGAAATAGTTTTAATTTATTTTAAACCCAACAAACAACAGTTTTCATCAAAGATGAAGTAAGTCATAGTTTTAAAAACCTTTCCCCTTTAGTGCAGAGTCTTCTTTTCAATAAAACGCCTTCCCGGAATTACTTTTAAATTTTGGGGGCAAATATTAAAACTGTCTTCCACCTCAAAGTAAGAAATTCAGCATGACTGGAATAACCTCAGGGATTGCTTTTCCCTCCGGAAGGGTCCGCTGTCCCTTTACCGCAATCAGCACCTCTCTCTCTCAGAATAAAGTGAGCAGGACTCATCCCAAAGAGATACGGTTAACGGGTTAGAGAAGAGAGAAGGCTTCCGCTTCCAGTTTAAAGTATTATCTGGCTCACAGCCCTGACACAGCCTCCACCAACTTCCATGAAAATACCAAAAACTTGGTGCCTCTGAAAACAAGGACAGATCGTCATTTGCTGCAAGGAACAAGGAGCCATTTCTCCCATGAACGTGGTGCCAACCGTGCACACGGCACCTGCCCAGCTGTGCCACACCCAGGCCAGCATGCCACAAACCTGCGTCCCATGCAGATGTTTGCCGTTTCAGAAACGCAGCCTGCAGCTGGCTCCCACCCATAAGATGAGGCTGACATCACCCGAGAAGCAGCTGTCCAGTTCTTCTGGCTGAACCTCTCACTGTCCACTGGAAGATGCACGTTTTTGGAGGAGAGCAGAGACCAGCGGTGGGTGAGGACGCTGGCCCGGCTCCCTTGGCTGGCCAAGACCGAGACCAGAAGAGCCAGGTCGCGGCCACTGGCTCAAAGTGAGGCGGCCTGACAGGACTCGCAGTGGGAAGCCTGCTCTGAGCAGCGGAGCCCCCTGGGTGGAGGATGGCTGGGCGACAGTAGCCACAACAGGTACAGAACAGCATCTGTAATAGGTGCACTGCCAGTGAAGGAGTTTCCAGGGTCCTCCAGGCAGAAGGGACACGGGATCAGGACAATCCCACAGACTGCCTATGGGAAATGTCATTGAAAGGGAGGTCTCCTCCCGTTCCGGGATGAATGGGTCATGTGAAAGCACATGGCCATGTGGCCACAGAAATGCTCATAGACGTGCATTCACACTCAACACTGCAACAGGGAGGACGGGTCTGTGGACATGTGGACACAGAAATGGCCATAGACACATATCCACACTCAACACTGCAACAGGGAGGACGGGTCTGTGGACATGTGGACACAGAAATGGCCATAGACACACATCCACACTCAACACTGCAACAGGGAGGTCAGGTCTGTGGACACGTGGACACAGAAATGGCCACAGACACATATCCACACTCAACATTGCAACAGGGAGGTCAGGTCTGACCAACATTTAAATCCTGAGCCCGGGAAACTGTGTGCCACAGAAATCAGGAGAAACAAGTCTAAAGAGCCACCTAGTCTTGGGGAAAAAAGTTATAAAAAAGATTCCTAGGACTATAAACAAAAAAGGAAGAAAAGGGACTGAGATGAAATCTCGCAGAAGGAGATGGAGATGGTGAGTTAAAGAAGGAAGACAAGGCAAGGATTAAATCTGCACCAAGTTGTGAAGTCACGAAGAGCCAAATGCACACTTAGGTAAACCTGTGATGTGGAAGATGGGGCTGCAGGTGGAAGGTTTCCCAGAGCACCCGGGGAATGAATGACAGGCAGTAACAAGAAGAGGGAGAGCGAGGTGAGGACCAAGACTGAGCTCACCCTGCCACGTGCTTAGCATGAAGCAAGCACACAGGAAGCCCAGCCCTCATCCTCACCGGGTTTTTCTGGCAAAGTGTATCTGAAAATCATTGTTGCGATTCTTTTTATTTTTTATTTTTTTATATTTTTTGAGACAGGGTTCCCCTCTGTCACCCAGGGTGGAGTGCAGTCCCGCTCTGTTGCCCAGGCTGGGCAGATTGCCCAAGCACGATCATGGCTCACTGCAGCCTCTGCCTCCTGGGCTCAAGCACTCCTTGTACCTCAGCCTCCTGCGTAGCTAGGACTACAGGCGTGCACCACCACACCTGGCTAATTGTTTTTAGTAGAGTTGGGGTCTCACCCTGTTGCCCAGGCTGGTCTCAAACTCCTGAGCTCAAGCAATCCACTCACCTCTGCCTCCCAAAGTGCTGGGATTAGAGGCATGAGCCTCTGTGCCCGCTGAATTGTGCTTAGGTTTGCTTATTGTTACTATGCACACAGGATTCACAAAGCAGGCCTGAAACTCTGCTCCCTAGAAAGGGAAGCTTCTACAGTCAGTCCTTGGGCCTGGGAATGTGGATTTGGGGGCTATTCGCTGATAACAGGGGCTTCCTGTGCCTAAACTGTGCAAACATGTGGTTTATACCACACAACTGCTGTCCTGCTGGGAGCCCAGAATTCGGGTAAGTGCCAGGCAGGGGTGCCCCTGGGGGCAGAGCCCAGCACGACCCTGGGCACCGCGTCTCTCACAAGCTTCCTGTTGGATGACATGCGTAGTCACAGCCTGATGCTAGAGGAGCCAAGCCCCTCCTGGGACTCTGCGGGGAGCAGCTCTGGAAGCTTCCACCTCTGGATTCCCTGGACCTCCCTCCTCTGCCTTCTCCCTCTGCTGATCATGCTCTGCGCGCTTTCTCTGTAACCGATCATGGCCATCCTGCTGGGCGTGAGCTCCAGGAGTCCTTCCAGCGAATCGCAGAGTGGGGGTGCTCCTGGGGACCCCAATGCTACTTATAGACATGGGGTGGAAGGGAGTTATTAAAACTGCTACCCAGGTTTCAAAGACATTTCCATTTTAAAGGCACTTCTCAGTAAAGGGAAAGATTTCAGTAGTGAGGAAATGGAAGAAAATATTCCAGACACCACAGAGAGCACAGCCACATGGCGGAGACTTCTGTGTCCCCAGAGGAAAGAGAGGCGGGTGGTGACGACCACGGCCCAGCGGCTCACACCCCACCCAGGCTCTGCTCTTTCTGACCATCTTCCCTGGTGCAGTTTCCTCCAGGGACTTGCTGCTTCTCGGCCGGATGGATCCCAGACACACTGGGGCTCCACCCTGCACTGGCGCAGCCTCTCCTATTCTAAGGACCCCAGTGTGAACCGTGGCCTCTGTTCTCAAGGACAACCTGATGCTAACTGGGTGGATGGTGGCAGCAAGTGAACAATTGCCCAGCAGGACCTGCCTTTCCTTGGAGCTCATCAGCAGGAGGGGAGCTCATCAGCAGAGGGGGCTCACAAACTACCCCAGCTTCCCTTCCCCACCTACGCTGCCCAAAACCTAGTCCTTTAGGCAAAGAAGAAAGACTGATGCATCAGAAAGCACAAGTATCCCGCCCGACACGGCCTGACGTCGGCAGCTCTGTCTCAGCTACCCCAGCACCATGAGGGCACCTAGGACAGCACGGCTGTTTTTCCTGCCTACCATTCCTACCATACTGTGTGCACAACTCCTTGCTAATACATTAAACCAGTTTCAATTACAATGTCAAGTCTTTCCATTTCAGGTCAAATAATAATGTATTTTTAGATGCCGAGTACTTTTTACTCTCAAAATAGAGGAAAGCTTTGAGGCCGGACACAGTAGCTGATGCTTATAATCCATGCACTTTGGGAGGCCAAGACGGGAGGGTCACTTGAGCCCAGGAGTTTGAGGCTGCAGTGAGCTCTGATCACACCACTGCACTCCAGCCTGGGCAACACAGTGGGACCCTGTTTCAAAACAAACAAACAAACAACAACAACAACAAAAACCCGAGAGCACTTCAGATTTGAATGCTTTAAAAAATAATGTTTAGATCTTTCCAATAACTCAAAAAATATGCTTTGATATCTCCAATAACTCATAATTATATCAATTTGTCTTCAATTCAAGCTAGTTTGTCTTACCCATTTATGTCTACATGCCTCTAGGTCTAAAAAGCTATAAAAGAAAAGGATGGAACAACATTTTCTTAGTTAAGAACTTAAGTTGAATAACAGTGTGGGTTAACACAATTGTCTTCCCAGAAACAAATCTACAGCAACTGGTACTTTATCCACAAGGTATCACCACAGTCTTGTTCACAAAGACAACAACACAGAAGACTGCGGTGAACACCAAGTAAACCTGTTCAGGATAGACACAGACACAGCGTGGCACAGACACAGCGTGGCACAGACACAGCGTGGCACAGACATGGCCGTGTCTGTCTCACTGTCTTTCACAAGGAATCACAATGCACCCAGTGTACACAATCAGAAAACAGTCGAGAACCAAACGTGGGTTGTTATAAAAGCCCACCTAAGCGACACAGGTTGTCAGACGACTGGTAAACCCTAATTCCATGAATGGCTTGAAAACAAATTACCAACACTCTCCATTTTAAGGGGCCTTGACTGGCTGAAACCGAATAACAGAGGCATATTTTAAAACAGGAGGTTTAAATCTAATATGTTTTGAATTTCCAGTAAGTGCAGGCACGAACACACGTTTCCACGCCCCAGTCCCCTGCACACAGACCCATACAGACCAGAAAGAATACCTTTGGAATTCAGATGAGGTTGAGATTCCAGAGCTGGGGAAGGCACAAAACTTGGGTAAATTCACTTAGATTTTACATCCGTAGCTCCCAAATGGCAGGGCTGAATATCTTCAGCTGCTCACATCATCCATGGCCATAGACATACAACCTACCAAATAATTTGCACCCTACAAATTAATCATTACATATCTCAGAAACTCAGGAGGCAGTCTCATTGTCATTCAACTTGTATTTGTTCATTTTGATCAACTTTACCTCAAAAAAGAATACTCTGGAGGCCGGGCGCGGTGGCTCGTGCCCATAATCCCAGCACTTTGGGAGACCAAGGCAGGTGGATCCCGAGGTCAGGAGATTGAGACCATCCTGGCCAACACGGTGAAACCCCGTCTCTACTAAAAATACAAAAATCAGCCAGGCGTGGTGGCACACCCCTGTAATCCCAGCTACTCAGGGGGCTGAGGCAGGAGAATCACTTGAACCTGGGAGGTGGAGGTTGCAGTGAGCTGAGATTGCGCCACTGCACTCCAGGCTGGCAACAGAGTGAGACTCTGTCTCAGCAACAACAACAAAAGAATACTCTGGAGACGTTGTCCAGTAACAACAAGAACAAAAGAGAATCAGTCTGGGTGCAGTGGCTCGCGCCTGTAATTCCAGCACTTTGGGAGGCCAAGGCAGGAGCATGGCTTGAGCCCAGGAGTTCGAGACCAGCCTGGGGATTATAAGGAGACTTCGCCTCTATAAAAAGTTCAAAAATTAGCTGGGTGTGGTGGCGCACACCTGTAGTCTCAGCTACTTGAGGGGCTGAGGTGGAAAGATCGCTTGCGCCTGAGAAGTGGAGGTTGTGGGGAGCTGTGGTTGCACCACCGCACTCCACCCTGGGTGACAGAGACTGTCTAGAAAGAAAGGAAGAAAGGAAGGAAAGGAGGGAGGGAGGGAGGGAGGGAGGCAGGCAACAATACTGATGTCCAAACCTTAGTGGGGAAAATAGGCAAAATGGGTGACTCAAAAATCGCTTTAGTATCTCCGGGCCTTCACTCCTGAAAATGTATGTGCTTCACTGGTGTTTTACTTTGAAACAGGACAAGCTACGAAAAAGCAGTGGCTCCATAAGCTTCCTGCCTCTCACACCTTCCTCTCTTCCCAGGAAGGGGCAAACCCTAGAGAAGAGACCTTTCCGGTCCTGAGGAAGGCTGTGGCCCAGGCTGTCCCCACAGGAGGCTGAGCCCTGGGCGTGCCCACCCGGGCATCAGTGCCAGGATCATCTTGGTCTCCATGCAGCTCTCTAGGAGCTCACCTCCAGGCTTCCAGACCAAATTCCCAAATCAAGATGCAAGATCCCGCTGCTCGATTAACATTTTCACTTCCACTGCCCAACAAATCAGCCTTTTGCTTTGAAATCATAACAAGTGGGTGACTCGGGTGCCCCTCTGCTTTGCCACCGGAGAAGCCAGGATTGGGTTTCTTTTTTTAATTTCTTTCTTTTAAAATTTTTTTTATTATACTTTAAGTTCTAGGGTACATGTGCACAATGTGCAGGTTTGTGACATATGTATCCACGTGCCATGTTGGTCTGCTGCACCCATTAACTCGTCATTTACATTAGGTATATCTCCTAAGGCTGTCCCTTCCCCCTCCCCCACCCCACGACAGGCCCTGGTGTGTGATGTTCCCCTTCCTGTGTCCAAGTCTTCTCATTGTTCAATTCCCACCCATGAGTGAGAACATGTGGTGCTTGGTTTTTTGTCCTTGCGATAGTTTGCTGAGAATGATGGTTTCTAGCTTCATCCACGTCCCTACAAAGGACATGAACTCATCATTTTTGATGGCTGCATAGTATTCCATGGTGCATATGTGCCACATTCTCTAAACCCAGTGGTTTCATGAGCAACATCAGCAGTGGTGTCAACCTTGGGTTTTGTCATCAACTTCATGTATGTATGAAGGCATATGTAGCTTGTCTTACACTGGAAACAGTTTAAGGTAACCTACAAATATGTGGGTGGGAAAACTGGGGTGGATGGAAAAAGAGAGTGGGGAGCGTCTACAATGAGGAAGACCTGCGGTTAACACACACGGAAACCACACCCTGGGACAGATGGACGGACGGGTGAACTGATGGACGGACAGAGAGATCAATAGACGTGGAGATTTAACAAATGACCATACATTTGTTTCATTTTCCAAAAGCTAAGGCTAAGGCATGACCGGCCGTGTGATTCGGGAATTTCAGGGGAGCGAGTCGGGGCTGTGGCAGGTGCCACCAAGACTCCGACAACAGTCTCATTCCAGCAATGAGTTTCTTTCTATTATTTATTTATTCATTTATTGAGATGGAGTCTCGCTCTGTCGCCCAGGCTGGAGTGCACTGGCGCTATCTCGGCTCACTGCAAGCTCCACCTCCTGGGTTCATGCCATTCTCCTGCCTCAGCCTCCCGAGTAGCTGGGACTACAGGTGCCCGCCACCACGCCTGGCTAATTTTTTGTATTTTTAGTAGAGACGGGGTTGCACCCTGTTAGCCAGGATGGTCTCGATCTCCTGACCTCGTGATCCGCCCACCTCAGCCTCCCAAAGTGCTGGGATTACAGGCGTCAGCCACCGCGCCCGGCCCAGCGATGGGTTTCACAGATGTTCCCTGCTCCCAAAGGAGACCAACGCCATGGCACCAAAGCACCATCAACACAGATGCAGGGTGAGGTGTAGAGGGCGTCTTCAAGACAGGGCTCTCTCTCAATTTAGGAAGAGATTTCAGAGTATCGCAAGGGAAGGCTTTGCCCGAACCATCCTCCTCTAAGAACCCGGCATAGACCCTCTTACAGGAACCTGTGGCAGTGTGCCCTGCATCGATAGTTACACACAAAGTGACAGGATGGCAGAGAGTGGGGGCTGGAGAGCCAGGAGATGTGACAGAAATCCGCCCTCCTGACACCCCCAAGGAAACACCCTCAGACAAAGCCAAAAATCTCCCAAAAAGTAACTGTAGGTCTCTACTTCCAGCCCCACAGATCTGCACCACACAGAAAGTTCCCAGGAATTTACATTGGTATATCATTAAAACAGGAGTATCACACACCAGGTTTAGTCACAAACCCTCTCAGCACAGAAGCATCCACAGAACACGCAGCCTTGAGCTATAAAACTTCTTTATGTCTTCCCATTAAACTGGCTGTAAACCACAAACCTAGGTAAATACGTACATTAACCTACTCTGGGGTTAATAGGGCCGCCATCTATAACCGTGCAATTCTTGCTCTGCACAGAAGTGCCCAGCCCAGAACAGATGGGGACTGACCCTGCTTCATTCAGGGGTTGCATTTTCCCCAGGGGGTCACATTTTTCCACTCAGCACAAAGAGAGCATCCATGCTAGAAGCAAGCCTCATGAAATGAAAGACGTGTGGTCCCAACACTACTGATCCACGCCCCCTTGTTCTAGCAGGAATTAAATAGCATGACCAATTTGCTAATAAAGGCATTTCCAGGTTACGAAATGAAGTCCTTTCAAGCATACGAGGAACGTGGCTTTTTTTCTCTTCAGCTGGTGGGGAGGGAGAGAGGATGCAGGAAAAGAGGCCCCCAGTTCACTGGAAGGTGGCGCTGGGTCATTAGAGGCGGGTCACGGGGGAGGCCGTCTGCCTTCGCTTCCTCCCTCCAGCTCAGCCCTGACTTTGTTTTTGCTGTTCTTACTGCGTGAATCACATCGTATGGAATTCTATTTGCACAACCTGAGTGCTTTTTGGAAAGAGAAAATGTTTGATAAATAATTTTAGTATCTGGGTAAAAAGAAACTTACTTGAAGTATTTGGTCTTTCAAAGAAATGGGACGTCATATTTAATCTTGTGTGTGTAAACACCACTCCCTGACCTCCTGAAAACAGGTAAGCAATCCCCACGTGGAGATTTCCCACCTATTTTATCAGCAAACCCGTCTGAGGTGCCCGCATATCTCGGTCCCAGGACTCCGGGGACTGTGCCCACAGCCTCCCCGTCTTTCCGCACCCACGTCAGAGTTCCTAGTCCACACCGTGCTGTTCTGCATCCTATGTGACCGGAAAGTCACATGTGGATAATTCAGGACTTATTCAGGGTCATATGGTATACATACTGACTGAGCGCAAACCTGTATCTGAGGCACAGCTGTGGGACAATGAAGTCACAAGTACCTCTGGATCTGTTTTCTCTTCTGCAAAATGGGGACACATTGTCTATCTCACAACAAAGTTACAGGACTAGTCAAGATGAATGTGAAAGCACCTTATAAACTGGAAAGCATTATAAAAAGGCATGTAACATCCACTATTAGTGTAAGAATTCAAAGTAACAATGTCATTGTCTATATAGCTTTAGGAATCCTATACCAGGGAGGTGTGACATTCATGAAGTCAAGTCTCATTTCCACATATATGCTCACGCCAAACTCTCACTGCCAACAGCTATCGCCAACTGTTGTCCTTTCAGACAGGCCTGTAGGAGAGAATGCGAACTTGCCACTGATTTTCCTTTATTTGCCCATCATGAAATTAGAAGCTCTTTAAAACCTTTAGCTCATGAGAAATCTAGGGGATTTACGATTACCAAACAGAACCTTTCCTAACATTTCAACAATGGTGTCTCTCTGCCGTTTTGAACTAAACCTGCAAACTGCTCCGGTGGCTACTCTGTTTCAACAGCTCTATGTGCAGAAACGTGAATAAAGTATAATTAGGTCTGCCAACCTGTAGGCTTCTAAAACCCTACATTGTAATACAAATATACTCAACATCCAAATATAAATCACAAAATAATATTTGCTCAACCTATGTAGATTTTTTAAAATGAAGCACTCCATTACAAAGGTTGCATTTCAATCCAAGATTTCATTTTGCCAATGCACAACTAAACAACTCACCGCCCTGCAGAGAGCACACAGCAACTGCAGCTACTGAGGGGAACGACCACAGGAAGGTTACACAGATAGGAAGGTGGGCACCATGGTGCGGGAAGCCGGCTCCATAGAGAGGAAGGCGGGCACCACAGTGTGGGGAGCCGGCTCCACAGAGAGGAAAGTGGACACTGGTGTGGGGAGCCGGCTCCACAGAGAGGAACGTGGACACTGGTGTGGGGAGCCGGCTCCACAGACAGGAACGTGGACACTGGTGTGGGGAGCCGGCTCCACAGACAGGAACGTGGACACTGGTGTGGGGAGCCGGCTCCACAGACAGGAACGTGGACACTGGTGTGGGGAGCCGGCTCCACAGAGAGGAAGGTGGGCATCTTGGTGTGGGAAGTCAGCTACCCAGAAAGGAAGGCGGGCATCTTGGTGTGGGGAGTCAGCTACCCAGAGAGGAAGGTGGGCATCATGGTGCAGGGGCCGGCTCCAAGGAGCTGGAGACAACTGGTGGCTGCCAAGAACTCCTCACAAATCCATGTCCAGGAACTTCATGGCAGCAGCTTGAAAACTGGACCACAGAAATTGGCAAACACTAGAACGAGGCCTCCCCACCCTCCCTCTCACTCAGCATCGCAAAGTCAGTTGATAAACGCTGACCTGCACATTGCTGCAGGGACCCGATTTCAGAATCAGGAGTTTCCATTACGTATTTGCAAATAAGCAACCGTCAGTCCCACAAACACAGCGAAGTCACGTGAAACCTTTCCACCCAACTTTTATATATAATCTGTTTCACAGTCATTTTGCATTCATTGTCAATTAGAAACATAGTGTATCTCAAAAATCAAACATAGTACTCCCGTGGGCTTGATCTACTTGAGGTTTCATTATTCAGTTGTTATTATCAAAGTTTGCATGGGTAATTACTGCTGCCATATTGCAAAATCAGTTCATTCTTGAAACTTCTAATTATTCTTGGCAGTAGAATGGGCCGTCTCCTGAAAAACTCAGGATAAAGGCTGTGTAAGGCAGCTAAGCCTGAAGTTACAATCCCGGCCAATTGTACAGCCTAAAGAAAAGAATGTATTACGCTTACAACTGTGTAACTTAATTTTCCCAAATGTCATGGCAATTCTGAAGTGAAGGTCATTAATAATCAAGGTAAGGAAGCCAGATCTTCTAGGAACTGAATAGCTCTCAACGTTTTCCCTGCTTAGATCTCACTGTCAGGGAACTGTGGATTCGATGGAAGGTGGCTTCTGATGTGTTCTCCAGCATCCTTCCAACATACATTATACCCACATCCTTCCAACATTCTCCAGCATCCTTCCAACATTCTTCAGCATCCTTCCAACATACATTATACACACATCCTTCCAACATATGTTACACACACATCCTTCCAACATGTTATACAAACATCTTTCCAACATATATTATACATGCATCCTTCCAACATTCTCCAGCATCCTTCCAACATACATTATGCATGCATCCTTCCAACATATGTTATACACCTACCCTTCCAACATACGTTATACATGCGTCCTTCCAACATATACATGCATCCTTCCAAGATTCTCCAGCATCCTACCAACATACATCCTTCCAACATTCTCCAGCATCCTTCCAATATACCTTATACACACATCCGAAGAAATAGAGTCCCTGAAGGAAAACGCACCGCTTAGGCCATGTCAGCTCTTCACCATGGAGCCAAAGTTCTCACCCCTCCAGTTGGGTTGAAAGTACTAAAGCAAATGTAAGAGGTCTCTGTTGCTAGGAGGAACACCTGACTATAAAACTTTAGACAGGTTCACTTTGCCCCAGAAAACAGCGACTCGTCATGAAAGGATGTTTGTGAAGAAGTCACTCCTCAAATGAGGATTCCAGCTCCACGCAGGAATGGGCAAGCGTCTGGGACTATTTTAACTGCATGATGCCTTGAGTTCCATCAGAAACTCGACAGCCCGAGTCCAGCAGCAAGTGGGCCTGTCCTCAGCCCAAACATAGTGGCGCATCCAGGACACCGTGCCCAAGGCCTGCTCTGCTTGGTGATCCTTTTTATAGCCCGCTAACCAAAAAAAAGGTGCTAAGGATGAAAGCCCCCGCAAGGACACCAATCATAGCAAAAGATGGTGCTGGATTCAAGCCAGAGGCAGCTGCAAAAATCCAGACACCTGAGACATCCACTGTTCCCTGACTCGCTCCACCTTCCTGTGTATCTCGGCTTCAATGCTCACTCCAGGTAGGTTGCAAACCAAAGGGCTGTGAAAGGCCAATCAGGGGTCACCAAAGCAAGAAACGGGAAGAATGCTTAGAAGTAAAGACAGGCATAAATGTGTTTTGGGTTTTTATTTAAAGGCTTAAAAGCCACATATGCATTCACGTTTGTGCCTTCATGAAAAGGATGGTCTCCTTGGTCACATTCTCCTCCACCAACAAATACACTTTTCTGAGAACAAGCAGCTAAACAAGACCATATGGGAAAGTAACCAATGGAATTCCCTCTGACGCTTCACAGCATTGCCTAAAATCATCACAAATAATCAAAATCACAAGAGAAAATGATAGTATATTTATCTTTCACAAGCAGCCATGTTTAATTCAGAAACATGACATGTATAAAGTTAATGGAGTATAAAGCATTTCTAAAATAAGCAAAAAGCAAATGCGAAAAAAGTGATGATTCATCCCAAAGTTAATCTTCTTTCTAATTGTGGTCAAGCACCCGTAATGCAGAATCCACCATGGTGATGCTGCCTCAGCGCCCAGTTTGGGGCATTCACTGCATTCTCACGGCCAGGCAGCCGTCCCCACCCTCCATCTGCAGAACTCGTTTCGTCTTCCAAAACGGAAACTTGGTGCCCGTTCCAAAGTTAATCTCCTTAATGAGAAAATGTGAAAACTCCTCCACAAAGCCATTAAGGTAGAAGAAAATTACAGTCGCCCTTACAAGGACCTTTATATGCCACTGAAATGCAAAAGCAATCACCAAGAACCTCCACCGTGTTGAGGTCTGAAGACATTTCCAAACAAGATCTCCTAAATCATGAAGCAGCTTTGGACATACTGGACCAAATTCTTTGCTAAAAGCTAGAATTCTCCCCATCTTTCCATTCTGAATGGACTTACACTTTTAAGAGTTATAATCTCAACCAACTCCTCTCTCTTCTCTGGAGCCACTCCTTCCCTTATCCACACCAAATATTAAAGCCTATGGTCTTCCACAGCTGAAATGACAGTGAAATATTCTATAATATAAAAGTAATTTTGAGGAAATTGCCCAGCTAATGCCCTCTGCATTGAGGCCCCAGTGGAAGGCAGCTCTCTTGGTTCTATAGATTGATTACTTGGAGTCTCATGAAAAGTAAATAAAACATCTACAGTTGGCAATGTTTTCCAAATTAACTTAAAACCACTTACAGAACAAATTGTCAAAAAAAAAAAAGACAAGGAAAATTCATTTCCATACTTAAGACCCACTGAGATGCCCACAGTACAGCAGTTAACTTTTAACTTATTTTATCGTTATTCCTGATGTTTCTTAGAATCAGAGTAATGATTCACCTGAATCAGGAAAATTAATTTCTTTTAAAAAATTGTGTGATGCTGACTTTGATGGACACAGTTGCAAAAATCTTTGTTTTTGCACATGTGACTTTTTCATATATTTTTACTCACAACCAAGACTTCCAGAAAATAAAAAGAGGCTCAAAAATATCTGACACACTCAACAAGCTTCCCTGTAAGCAGATACGCTCAAACTCGTAGCTGAGACACACTTGACTGGGTAAAAGAAAACAAAATAGGGGCAGTTCTGTCTTCTGAAGAAGAGTTCTATCAGTGATGTCATCCATCCGTGCTCATAATTAATAAAGACTGTATTTTTCTCAACACACCTGGCGTTTTACTCTGGAATGTATAGTACAGACAATGTTGGCTACTGAGATACCATCATTCTTAGTAGTGAGTCAACAGTAAATCCCAACAAATTAAATTCTTCTAACTACCACAGAAGAGTCTTTGTAATTACCTTGTTATAGCTAGAAAACAAGTAAGAAAAAGTCAGCAAACTTCTGTTTCATACCCAACTAAAATATCCTGGGACACAAATACATACTTGACAGCATACGATTGCTTTTAGAAATCAATCTGCTCGCCGAGCCCCTCACATGAAAGAGGCACCTTCTCTATACTTTCCTCAGGACTTGCAATTTCTTTGATAAAAATCAATCAGAAACCTTGCAGAAGGATAACAAAAATGCAGATCCATATCCACAGGATAACAAGCCCCGATTGATTCTTTTTTCCCCTTAATTGTATGATAACAAAGTTTTTTTTTTAGACCTTCTTTTTCTCTGTCATGTTTCCTTAAAAGTCAAGCAAAACACTTCCTCACAACCACCAGCCACACACGCCTGTCGTGCCATGAGAAATTACACAGAGATGCATCTCCCACTTCAAAACATTCATGCCTGTGTTTTATTCACTGAGACCTTGGCGGTTTTGAGAACATAACATCTAGCCAATTCCTACCCTGATCACAAAGAAAGGCCTTGACTGCAAACAGACTCCAAATACATTTCACTCTAGCCAATAAGAATGGTGATTTTCTTTAATAAATAAGTACAATTAGCAAAAGAAACAACTTTGAAACCAACAAATTCTAGTTTATAAGACAACCAGTTTCCCTTAAAAACCCAAGACAACAATCATCTATTAATCTATTTCCTCTGTCAAATAAAAACAGATCTCTGGGCTCAGCTCGTAACTCACCACAGAACTAAATATCCTATTTTCACGTCTTACAGTTAGTTAATATGCAATCTTGCACTAAAATCCCACAAAATAAAAATGCACAAAATATCTAAATTAGGTAACCACATTTCTCAATTTTGCCACTGATATGAAACATACAATCTCAAATCAGAAGAATGAAATGTATTTACCTGTATTCCTGTCTGGTAAGATACAGCAATGCTTCTGCAGAATGCCAGGCAAAACCTGTTTTAAAACAAATAAATAAAATACATGTGTTATCATTCGGGTGGAGGAAGGCATCTCATTAACCGTTGCGAGTGTTTCTTCTAATACGGTCGTTCGACATTGCACAAAGTCAGAAGGCCCAGAAAGGCCTAAGAAATTAAACAGTACAGAAAAATCTTGATGACACACATTTTTCATTGAAAAGGTTAATCAGGTGAGTGTGATTATCATCTATGCCGTTTCTGGAATGGGAATGCAGCTGGGTTTAATGGATGCCCCTAATGGGCCATCAGGGTCTTGAAAGCTGTACTCCAGGGGCTCCCACAATAAGGTAAATGGACCCACCAATTTTTGTGATGGCTTTTAAAATATTAGGCGCAATTAGAGCCTGGAAATGGAGGGCTGTTGGAACATTGTGTTGGGTCTTCTAGAGTCTGAGCTTCCATCAAGGGTGAATCACAGAGAAAAATGGGGAAGTAAGGGCTATATTTACATTCATACTTCAGTAGTAAAATGTGAAGAAAATATCTTATTTGGTAAGTGAAGGAGAGGTGAAAATAACAGAGAATGGCTTTCCCAAGATTCAGCAACATAAAACAAACTGCAAAGCACAGACTCGGCTAACATGCAGCTGAAGAGATGTCTGTGGGAAAGGTGTGATTATCTTTCTAAACTCAATTAGAGGAAAAGCTGAACTTTCATCCTAAATACTCCACATGACGAACTTGCAGCCATTCCTCAGCCCTCCATGAAGACAGCATCTACAAGTCTCTGCTTATTACCTGTTCCAGGGCAATTTACTCAGGAGAGAGGGTGAATAGAGGCTGCTGCAAAGAAACACCAGTCATACGTTTGCCCTCGATCGACTTTCAGTCTGGCTGAGTATACCGCAGGCTCTCATAAATGCAATGGATGAAACCACAAGACATGATCTGGAATAACCACTCCCTTCTCCTCCATCCCCCCATCCCACCAATTCTTCTAGGTTGAAAAAAGAACAATTCTCTCCCAAATATAATCCATCGCAAACAAGACAGTATTACCAACTTTCAACTCTGTGCAAATCAACAGACAGAAAATAAAACAATAATGAGTTTTAGTACCTAGCAAATGCTGTGCAAAACGTGGAATTAAAAGTTCAATCACATGCTTCTCACGTGCACAGAGCTGACTGTGTGGCTGAGGCAGAGAACAAACCCTGGTGAGACAGTTGGGGTAGGGAGGCGCTAAGCCTTGTGATAACCACGGGATCAGGTGTTAGCCCCGAGCCGTGTGGAAGCTGTCGGTATTTTTCTCAGTGCAACCTGAGCCTGTGGGGTCGTATCTGACACTGTTTCCCTGATGAGCTCCTAGCCCCCATGCCCAACAGTGCAAGAACACATACACACACTCAAGTCCTGGGTTCAACGCCTTCGAGGCCACCCTGCAGATCTGCCCTCTGTCTCATTCCACAGCCACGCCCATTCACTCGCCTTTTCCAGCACTTTCCAAAGGGCCTCAGGGATCAAGGCCAGGCCTCAGAACCCGCCCCCTCAGGAGGCATTCAGTGATCCACCAGGTCTGAAAAGGCTACTGCCTCCACACCCCACGTGGAGATCAGAGACACACGTTTCTCCGCCACATCCTTCCCTAAACTCAGTTGCCCACAGACTACTTTTCTGTGCCGACTTCCCATTAACTGCCAGAGGGGAAACGCTGACCTAGTCAGCTGCAGACGCCACCTAAGGGATCTCTTCCCTCACAGTCTCCTCCCGGCTGAAATCGCGAGCTGCTCCTGCTGGGTGCTGCTCCTAAGGAGGAGCTGCCCACACGGGAGCCCCACGCACGCCCACAGTGGAACTCAGGGCCCTGCCCCGGCATCCCCAGCACTGACCGTTAGCTCCAGACTAACGCGAGCACAGGTGACCCCATTCCACAGACATGTCTTGAAGAAGCGGGAAAAAAGTCTCAATCAATCACATCACAGCCCGGGACTCCATCACCATCGCTGCCCTTTCACAGTCTCAGCCACGTCTCTATCCAGATGAAGAACACGCGCAGTGGCGACAGCATTGGAGAGGGCCGCAAGAGGTCACGACACGTGCGTGTGAGGTCAGTAGGACACGTGTTTGGGGGCAGGAGGGTGGGGCTGGCACCCCAAGCTGTGGTCTGCCGCAGCAGGACCAGCCCAGGATGTCACCTCCATGGGAGCCAGCGCCCCCCTCAAATGCCGCAGCTCCACTGACTGCCCCTCCAAACCCTAGATTCTGACGATGCACAGAACCAGGGCGCTGGAGTGCTGACGGGAGGCCCACATCCTGCCTCTGGGTCTCCTTTAGGGTCAGGGACGGGCAGGGCCCTCGCTCCACAGAACCGCAAACCTCAAACCTCATCCCTGGACTCAGGCGATCAGAGCTCACGCATGACACAATTGCACCTGCCAGGGCCTGTTTGATGCCGTCTCTGTTTGATTTGAAAAAGGGCTGTGGGGGAGGAAATCGCTTGAGAGTCACCAGTTCAGACGCATGACGTGTCAGCCATATGACGAATGATCCCACGAGCCAGTCATGGGGTTCCCGGGGCAGCTGTGCACCGTCCATTCTCACAGAGCCAAGTACGCCCAACCCCTGGGGTCCTTCCAGCCTCTCGCTCTCCCCAGGAGACAGCCCCCAGCAGCTCCGACCAGCAGAGCCACTCACTGCACCCTGGGATCTCGTTGGATGGTCCCACAGACACAGTGCCCACCCTGCGGCTCCCACAGAGCTTTCCTTGAACCTGCCAGGTAGCTCTTTTTACCTGAGGATCCAAGACAAATCACACTTCCAGGGTAGAATCCACTTGTGACTTCCCTAAAGGCAGACAATCTGTGTTCGAAAAAGGCGCTCATCCCTAACATTGACAGCGTCCTGCCTGCCACAGTCACAGGCAGGATAGTGCATTAAATCCAGACCAGCCTCGGCCTCTGGAAGGCTAAGCACACGTAGCTTCCCTCGCCGGCTCTGGCTGGAGCAGGAAGGCAGGACCATAATAGGTTTCTTTCTTCCTCTCTGAAGGATTTACGGAAGGCCTGAGAGGAGAATGAAATTATCCTTATTGCCCAAAGGCACTTTTAAAAGTTCAATTCCACACAACCTGCCTGTTCTACAGCAGCATTTAGCAGCTGAGAAAGATTAGGAGGTGTGAGTTCTGCCTGCCAGGGGTGCCAGGGCCACAAAATATACTCAGCAGTCACCGTGAGGTGTCTGTCCACACCTGCCCAGCTGCGAGCACTGACACGTGTTCCTGAAATACTGATTTCTAACCCCTGTGTGGCATCAGCCTAGGCAGGGCCCTTCTTGTCTGAGGAAAGCAGAATCACAGAACTTGCAGAGGGAGCACCCCCAGGTCAGTGGCCGCACGTCCACTGGGGCCGTCACACGCGGCCATGTAATTTTTTTGAGACAGAGTCTTGTTCAGTCGCCCAGGCTGGAGTGCAGTGGCGCGATCCCAGCTCACTGCAACCTCCACCTCCTGGGATCAAGTGATTCTCCTGCCTCAGCCTCCCCAGTCACTGGGATTATAGGCACCCGCCACCACGCCTGGCTAATTTTTACATTTTTAGTAGAGATGGGG
This sequence comes from Hylobates moloch, assembly GCF_009828535.3. Classification (NCBI taxonomy): domain Eukaryota; kingdom Metazoa; phylum Chordata; class Mammalia; order Primates; family Hylobatidae; genus Hylobates; species Hylobates moloch. Next base: position 127,298,700 of record NW_026652283.1, read on the forward strand.
TTTTGCCACGTTGGCCAGGCTGGTCTCGAACTCCTGACCTCAAGCAATCCACCCACCTCGGCCTCCCAAAGTGCTAGGATTACAGGCGTGAGCCATCACGCCTGGCCAGTGATGTAATTTTAATTAATGAAAATCAGTTAAAACCTGAAATCTGGATGCCTGGTCACACCGTCCACACACCACATGCTCACAGGCTATGTGTGGCCAGTGGCCTCGTCATATGCTGCAGATGTCAGATACGTGACCAATTTTCAGATGAAGAAACACAGCCCCAGCCAGCTCCGGACACCCCACCGGCGTCCTCTTTCTCCACTCAGGGCCTGGACCACGTGTGTCCCCTGCGTCCAGAGGCCCAGGCCGGCCACGCCTCTTCCTCACCCTCCCCGATGCCTCCAGTGCAGCTCCGTCCTCCAGGGGAACAGGGGGTCCCTGATGAATGAGAGTCTGAACTGGGGAAGTGTTCCTGTGGAACGCATCAATCTCCTGCAGCTGCGTAACAAGCACCGTAAATCAGAAATGTGCTGACTTGGTTTCCCCCAAGACTCTATTTCCAAATAAGCTTATGTCTGGAGGCACTAGGTTCCATCACACACTTTTTGGGAGACACGATTCAGCCATAACATCACCAGGGATGCGGGAGGGAGGGCTTAGCATCCTCCCTGGCCGTGCCATGCACCGAGTCACTAAGCTCTCGGTCTCGGTGGCCCCATGTACAGAGTGGGGGAATAACACTTATAAGAAGCAGGGATCCAGCGTAGAAACAAGCTGCCTCGCGATGACGTCCTATGGGAAGTCATCTGACGCTGGCAGCTGCTGTATTCTGAGATGGTGACAATCGTCACTAGCTCTACACAAGCCACAGCCACAAAAACACCCAGGCCTGTTGTGGCTGATTTTATGGACACGGCCTTGCACCTGTATTGAGCTGACATCACAGCCTTCAAAGGTACTGCCCGGGGGGCTCTACAGTTATTTCTGCCACCCCTCCCTGCTCTCGAACTGATGTTTGAACCAGCGGACGCAACGCCTACACTTCGCTTATCCTACAGCCAAACCCAGCTATTCCCCAACCTGCTGAGTAGCTTCATAAAACACCCTTGTTTGTAATCTTTGGCCCCAACCAACCTGTGACTGCCTCCAGAAATCAAAGGATAAAAACGTCCTGACATTAACAAGATTAAAGAGCATGGAGGCGACAAGATAACTCACAGGGACTCTGACGGCCGCGTGGGATCCCTCGCCTGGGGCTGCACAACACTGGTCTCAAACTACCCGCCCACCCGTACACTTTCCACCCCCAACCCCAGCCCCCGCCCACCCGCACACTTTCCACCCCCACCCCCGGCCCCCGCTCACCCACACACTTTCCAGCTCCCCCACGCCCCTGCCCACCTGCACACTCTCCACACCCCCATCCCCCCAGCCCCCACCCACCCACACTTTCCACCCCCCACCCCTGACCACCATCCAGCGCACACTTTCCACTGCCCCCCTCCCCCAGCCCCCGCCCACCCGCACACTTTCCACCCCCCACCCCTGGCATCCTTCTCCTGCCGCCAGCCCTCTTCTTCCATCCCAGCCCGGCTGTTTCCTCGTGGTTTTCGGCTCCCCAAGGCCGCGGGGGCTGTATCTCAGTCACCCTCACGCAGGGCACCCGGCGCCTCTGTGACTCACGCCAGGCTCCCTGGGCTCAAACCTTGCACACACCTAGACCCTCCACTCTCCACCAGCACGAACTGCACACCGTGACTCCTTCCTTGAACCCTCCAGTTGCCCTTGGAGCGCCCACCCGCCCCCAGCGCCCGCCAATGCAAGACCAAGTCTCCCCTCACAAATTAAAACACAGTCCCAGAGCAGACGTCTGCTCTGTGCCAGGTACAATGGGGGCTCAGCGAGGACTCCTATCTGGTAGGAATGATCAGAGCCAGAGAGAAATAAATGAACATGGCTGGGAGCCCAAGGAGGGGAGCGGCCGGGCTTGGGTCTGTGCCTGGGCACTGTCCCCCGTCTGCTGGCCTCAGCCTCATTCCAGCCTGTGCCTTGCTTCTGGGGCAACACTCCTGACCAATCCCTCTGCGGTGGACCCACCAGGGCTCCTTGGTTCCGATGACCATGGATTGGAATCCCCCTGGGTTCCCCTGACCACAGAACCTCGCAGGTGGGGTCCAGTGGGGGCTGCACGGCTCCCACGCTGCCCTCTAGCCAGTTTCCTCCCTGCCCACCCCCGAGGCTCCCAACTGAGCCACAGACGTCCAGCAAAGCCCTGGAAATCTCATGCCCAGCCTGCAAATGGGAGCAACAATGTCACACGGCTAGTATTAAATGGCTCGCAACGAACGAGATGCTTGTTGATGAGCCTGGAAGGGGTCAAGTTCAAGCATCAGGAGAACGACGCTGCCGCGGCAGTGGGGAAGCCCCTTGCTGCCATCGAGGCTGTTCTTGCTGGATCTCCGTCTCCGCTGATCAAACGGTTTCAACTTCCGGTCCAAACCCTCCCTGTACAACATGACTCCACATGCTACCTACTGCTCTCCTCTGAACCCCCACCCGGCCCTCCCTGTACAACAAGACTCCACATGCTACCTACGGCTCTCCTCTGAACCCCCACTCCGCATTTCTCAAGCCGTCGGAATACACGTCTCACCGTGACAATTTAACACTTCGCTCCTCTCTGGATGTTCTGCCTGCACCCCCGCCTCTGCCCCTCACACTCAAGGGTCAATCCTCTCTACCACCCAAGAAGTGTTTCCACACTTGCTTTGTTTCTTAGCAGATAAACACTTTACTTTTTATTAATAAAGAGATTCACGTGTTCACTTTCTTTGGAAGAAATTCAAATAATATAGAAATAGATTGGTTTGCGCAGTGGAGGACTGCATTGCTGTTTAATCCTTTGGACCTGCTTTTTGTTTGAGACAGGGTCTTGCTCTGTTGCCCAAGCTGGAGTGCAATGGTGCGATCACAGCTCACTGCAGCCTCAACCTCCTGGGCTCAGCTCAAGCAATCCTCCTATATCAGCCTCCTGAGTAGCTGGGACTGCAGGCACACAACATCATGCCAAGGTAATTAAAAATAATTTTTTTAAAGAGATGGGGTCTTTACCAGCTGGTCACAAACTCTTGGCCTCATGCAATCTTCCTGCCTCAGCCTCCTAAAGTGCTGGGATTTCAGGCATGAGCCACCACACCCAACCTATACCAACTTGTCTTTTAAAACTATATATATAGTTTTGACAATAAAAACTCATATCCTTTCACTTTTGGAAGTTCAAAATACTTCTTCTCTGTTCTCTTCTCCTGGAACTTCTATTATTCAGCTGTCGGACCTACGGAGCCCATTTTCTTTTAACATCTCACTTCTGTTTTCTGTTTCTCTGTGTTTTTGTTCTACTTCCTGGGAAATTCTCTCCCCTTCACATTCCAATCCTTTAGTGAATATCTCAGCTTCTGCCTTCCTCCTGTTAACCTCCCCGGCATTTCTCTCCACAAATGCTCCTTTCAGGCTGCAGCCGCCTCCTGGTGATGCATTTAACGCCAGCTCCTCCCTTCCAGTTTAAATGTAGCCTCATAAACATGGGATGGGGTAGGAGCCATCCATGGGTGCTGAACTGGGGGAAATTCTGATGGGGAACAAGGTATCATGTGGTTTAAAACTATTCCCCACACACTGCTTATTTGCTGCAAGGGGAGACAAAGAATAGTAATTATATGCCGGCAAGACCACCAGCTCCAAGGTGTGACCAAAACGAACACGAGGAGTGGGGGGATGTGGGCCTAGGGGCTCCAGGAGCCACACCGTGAAGAGGAGGGCGCCCACCGTCCACCCGGGAGCGATGCCGTGAAGAGGAGGGCGCCCACCGTCCACCCAGTGCCCTCTGTCCTCCTTTCTTTTTACAACTTTTACATGTGAAGTTATTTCCAAACACAAAGGTCTTAAAGACGTGTTCTGCTTTCTCTTGTGTCACCTATCCTCTGTGTCTTCTGCATTCTGGGATGGTGACTCTCGCTGTTCCTGTCGGCCTCGGGAGGGAGGGTACATGTCCCATGGGGCGACCCACAGTCTCACCCTCTGTAGTTCACATAAGAAATAAGTGATGTGTCCGTGAAACACGTGCAGTTACACCACGCCATTGAATGTGCTTCTCCAGCCACATGAGCCTGAGACATGATTACACGCTTTAGAGTGTCAAGAACATTAATACGTACTCAATTAATTCTTTCCAGCTAATTCAACCTAGAATAAACTGCCTTAGGTTTGTTTCTAGCACATGTGGCATTACAAGCTTGCTATGAGATGAGACATACAGCATTTTAATTTTTGTGATGCCAGGACTTAATGATTTCCATATTTGTTTGATGATGTCTTCTATCTCTGGCCTCCTTTCTGTGGCATTAAAAGTAATTAAGAGATGAGGTGCCTGCCACCACACACACACAGCCAGACAGGCCGGGACCAGAACTCCCCTCTGCCTCTCACAGCCCAGTCATGTACCCTGTGTAACACCCGTGCCTCTGCACGCAGCGCCGATATCCTGGCTCTTAACAGCTCTAAGGAGTCATACTCACCACTCAGGCCCTTGTCAGCAGCATGGCCCAGGGAAGGCAGGTGCAGGCATCAGACAGGCTGCTCGGGGGACATCTCAGCTCTGCCGCCACGGGAAGGCCATCTTTGGCCAACGGCTAGCAGGCTGTGCTGCACCTTCCGTGTTCAGGCAAAACCACAGCTCGTAGGGCAGCTGAGGACTGAAGAAGTCCCATGAGGAAGGCACTGTGTGAGCAGGTTGGACAGAGGAACCATCCAGGGGCTGGACATGTCGCGTCAGCAGCGTGAAGACATCAGGCTACTGTTTTGCTGGATCTCACCAGCACTGGGATGAGCCGCAATCAGTCAACAGTTGTAATCCATGAGTCAGAGGTCTTCACACGTCCACCGACGTCAGAATCACCTGGAGGGCTTGTTAAACACCTTCTGCTGGGCCCACCCAGGAGTTCCGGGGCGGGGCCCGAGAGTCCGTTTGTATGTCAAGCTCCCAGGCACCGCTGGTGCTGCTGGTGCAAGAAACATTCTCTGATGTGCAGAGCTCAGCCTCCAGTGAACAGGGAGATCCACTCCGTTAACCCCCTTCAAAGCTGCCGCTGAAACCCCATTTTACAAGGGAGAGTGACCAAGGCAAAAACTCACAAGCACCAGAAGAACGGACTCCGCGAGCACAAAGCAACAGCTTCCACGTGTTTTGTGAGATAAAGAGCAGATGGAGGACCTTCTTAGAGCTGGGAATGCAGGACCAGAGGTCCCCACAGAGGCATCTGAGTGAGGACCCCATCAATGAGCTGCACAGGCTGGACGCACACGGACTCCCAAAAGGCAGGTGCCTGAAAATCCACATCCAAACCTGCCGCTTCTCCAGGCCCCTTCCCTGCACACGGCACCCCAACCTCGTCTCTGTGACTAGAGAAATGGATGAGAGGGGACCAGAGGCCACACGGGCTTTGAACATGTGCCTTGCGGATGAAGCGTCTCAGTAAGTGCAAGGCTCACACGCCAAACAGTGCTGCCCCGGCCAATGACTGCCTTCCAGGGACCACGCCAGGATGCACTTCAGCCCGAGGAGACGCGTGTGCTTTGTAAGAGATCTGGGGAGTGAAGTCGCCCCAAGTCCTCTTGGGTGAAGTCGCCAGGCCTCACCTAAGCAGGAGGCTACAGCCCTGGCCACAGTGGGTTAATTAAGTCATGGGATAAACATTTGCAAAGCAAACACCATGGGGAGCACTTCCGCCCCCACACAGGTCACAGACAAGAACAGCCCACAGGGGCTGACTGAGCGCTTTCCTGCTGCACGGTTTACCCCACATTTGTACAGGTATCGTAGACCTGACACATGTTTTTACAAAAATTTATATTCATTCATTCATTCATTTTCCAACCCACTTACTGCAGATCAGGGTCACACGTGGCCCATCCCAGCAGCTCAGGGTGCCAGGCAGGAGCCAGGCCTGGATGGAGGTCACCGCAGGCACTGAGACAGGGACCGAGGGAACACAGCAACTCGCCGCACGTGCAGGGCTTTGGGATGTGGGAGGAAACCTGGTCCCCAGAGAAACTCACACAGCCCTGGGGGAAGGAGCCAACCCCACACGGACAGCACCCCAGCTGGGATCAATGTTTTCCTCATCAGTGTCATAACGAAACGCCGTTGAACAGAAAAGCATTATTCACGCATCTGCGGTGCTCACTTCTGGCTCACCCGAAACTCAGGATGCAGCCCTGTGACCCCGTGGGGAGGGGGAGGGGCGGGAGGAGAGCGGCCTCCGGGGCAGGGACGGGGCGGCAGAGAGAACGCAGGATGCAGGGGGTGCCGGGTCATGTGAGTGAGACACAGCCCTTCATGCTCGCACACACCGCCGTGACTCCTCGGCTTCTTACCGGGCGCCCATGTTTATTAGATGAGATTAAAACGGACTCACGTAAAACAACATCCAGCTAGTCTGCACAACAATTTTTACAACTGTGAGGAAGCAGCGCTGAAATGTCCTTAAGAAAAAATGTAAAATGACCGTGAAATTCATTTGGAGTTGAAGTCCTCCCAGGCGTTCCTACAGCTTTCCCATTACAATGTAGATACATCCGCACACTTGTGGTGTTCACCCTCTTATTTAAAACATGCGTCCAGCAAACCCAGACAAGCGCAAACAGGGTTCGGAGAAAGAACGGACCCTCGACACGGCTTGGCAGGACCAGGGTCGCTTGGTGACAAACACCTGCCAAATAGGGGGTTGAGGGCCAGTCCACGCTCATGTTTTACATGAGATTCCAGCATCTCCATGAAACGTCAGCATTTGTCACAGTGAACAGAGACCTGCTGCTGAACCCCTACTCCAAGCGCAGGAAGGGGGCTCCGATTCCACCCCATTGAGGGGGTTTCCTCCGATGCTTCTCCCTTGCGCCACCGACTCTGGTGGCACTGGGCAAAAACAGTCATTCACAGCCTGTTACAGATGTAAAACATGGGGCGACTTCACCCCTGAAATCTCTTACAAAGCACACCCATCTCCTCAGGCTGAAGTACCATCCGTGAAGACTCTTCAAACCACAGAGAATTCATCAATTCATCAAGATACACCACTTGTCTTAGTCAGCTGGGGCTGATAAAACAAAAGCCATAGACCGGGGGGCTCATAAATGAACAGCAGAATTCATGTCTCACAGTCCTGGAGGCTGCAAGTCCAGGGTGGAGGTGACGGCAGTGTCTGGTGAGGACCCACTTCCTGGCTCCGATGGTGCCTTCCTGCCATGCCCTCCCATACAGGACAGTACTTGGTCTCTTCCTCTTCCTACAAGGGCACGAATACCAACATGGGGGCCCCACCCTCGTGAATACATCTCGCCCTTCTCGCTCCCCAGGGCCCCACCCTCCAAGCACCATCCCACGGGGGACCAAGCCTTCAACACAGGAATTTGGGGGGACATGTTCAGTCCATGGCACCACTTAGATGTCGGATGAGTACCCCCAAATTAGTGTGACTTCCCCAAATACGTCGTCTCCCCACCACCCAGAGCCCTGGTGTCACCCCATCCCAGCAGCTCAGGGTGCTAGGTGGAACTGGCAATGGTACCACCATTCCACTCCCCAGCCAGGTCCTGCACAAAACCCCACATCCTCTGCTCCAAACCTGCATCCTGTCCACTATCCCCATCCAAAAAACCCTGAGGATTGACACCTCTCACCACTGCCCCACACCGACCTGGCCAGCAGCCATCCTCCCGCAGCCTGACTGGTCCAGCAGCCTCCTGTCCCATAACCCTCCTTCACACCAACACCGAAAGGGTTCTCGTAAACCTGGTAAACTCCAAGTCACACTGCATCATTCTGCTGAAAACCCTCCGCGATGGCCCCAAACATTTTGTCCTTAAAGGGCCTGAAGGCCCCATGCAACGTGGCTCGAGCTACGACTCCCAGCCTCCTCCCAAGCTCTGGCTACACTAACCCTTCCTGCTCCTCATCAGCGCCAAGCGTGTGGTCTCAGAAGGGGGGACAGGCAGCGTCCAGAGGCCAGTAGCCCCCTGCTCCCCAGAAACAGAGGTGGAGAGAGCTGCAGTATCTCAGAAGAGGGGTGGGTGGTGACGTCCAGAGGCCGATGCCCCCCTGCTCCCCAGAAACAGAGGTGGAAAGAGCTGCTGTGTCTCAGCCCAGGGGGGCCTGCAGATAAAACAACGCCGTGACTGCAACAGCTATTACATTATACACATCCATAATTTTAACAGTTTTATTTTTAGTTGACAAATAATGACTGTGTATATTTATGGAGTCTGATATGATGTTTCCATCCTGCATACATTGTGGAATGACCAAACTGAGCTAATTAGCATATCCATCACCTCAAGGATTTAAAATTTCTTTGTGGTGAGAACATTTTAAATCCCCTCTTCTGGCTGTTTTGAAATATGCAGCTCTGTGTTATTATTAACCGCAGTCACCACACCGTGCAGCCTCCAGAGCCCACCAGCCCACCCACCTGACTCCCCACACCCACCCCAGCCCTGCCAGCCACCACCCCACTCCCCCACCCTGCCCTGCCAGCCACCACTCCACTCTTCCCATGCCACCCCTGCCATCCGCCACTCCACTGCCCCCACCGCACCCCTGCCAGCCGCCACTCCACTCTCCCCACCCCGCCCCTGCCATCCGCCACTCCACTACCCTCACCCCACCCTTGCCAGCCGCTAGCCCTGCCAGTCACCACTCCGCTCTCCCCACCCCACCCCTGCCAGCCGCCACTCTGCTCTCCCCACCCCACCCTTGCCAGCCGCTACCCCTGCCAGTCACCACTCTGCACTCCCCACCACACCCCTGCTCCACCTCCATACATTTGCCTTGTCATAGATTCCCACGTGAGTGAGATCAGCTGTGCTTGTCTTTCTGCGCCTGGCTTATTTGTCATGGTGTCCCCCAGCTCCATTCATGTTTCCACAGACGACAGAATTTCATTCTTTTTTAAGGCTAAATAGTATTCCATTGTGTACATGCCACATTCTCTTCACCCACCCATCACTCCTGGGCACGCAGGCAGATTCAGCATCTTGGCTGCTGTGAATGCACCAGAGGGGAGGGCAGCCCTGTCCCTGTCACACCAGTCTCTGTAACACGGAGATGTCTCAACAGTGCTGGAGTGACAACCTCCAAGTCTAAGGACTGGAAGCCACAAAGACCACTCATTCCGTGTCCATCCCAGGCTGCAGGGAGGCTGCTCTGGGGGCATCTCCCACCCAAGGGCTCAGCTGACTGAGCCTCCAACAGCAGAAACATCACAGTGGCCATGGGAGAGGGAGACGCACACTGCTTCCAGAGGGCCCTTCCCACAAGGACGTCTCACCCACGAGGGGAAGAAACCCCTGACTGCCAGAAGGGAAGAGCAAGAGGGGCCTGATGCCTGAACCACACGGCCTGGGTGACCTTGGAAAGAGCAAAAGGGAAACTGACGCCTGAGCCACATGGCCTGGGTGACCTTAGAAAGAGCAAGAGGGGGCCTGACGCCTGAGCCACACGGCCTGGGTGACCTCAGAGCCTTGGGCCGACAGCCAAGGAGAGGAGCCTGAGCTACTCAGAGACACTGAACCTCCCAATGCTTCAACAGTAACCATGGGAACCTCTGCACTCCGAGACAACCACATCCGCACTGTCACAGCAAGAGGAGGGGCTCGGGCCCCGTGCTGCTGGCTGAAGGGGGTCTCGTTCGGTCAGGACACACCTTGGAGACCCCCTGTCCAGAGCCTAGGCCAGCACCTGGCAGAGCTGGTGCTCTGCAAACATTTTCCAACAGAACGACGGTTAACAGAGTCCTGGAAAGACCTGCAGGCAGGAGGGCTGCTCGATTCTGTCATGAAACCACAGCACGCCTAACGGACTTCCCTCCCTGCAGAAAGACCCTCGTGGCAGCTTCTGGGCTGAGGGGCAGCCCCAAGGCCACACTGGATGGAGGGGCAGCTTCATGGACTCTAACTGGACTCTAACCTGCCCTCCCCTTCATGGGACAGGTTTCCTGCCTATCTGCTGCAGACAAGGGTGCATATTTGCTCCATCTGCCTAATTAAATCTAATTGAATTGATTTGCAAAGTGAGAAATTAGATACGACACGTAAGTTAGATGAATCACAGGGCGGCCTCATCAAATTGGTCATCCTGGCAGTGTCACAAGGCACCTAGCAGTTCAGGGTGTTCCACGGTGTCTGCCTTCCTAGCTGTGGAGCAGAGAGAGATGTGGAATCTTAAAGCTTGGAAGCAGCATTCTGCAAAACCTCATCATTTTACCCAAAGGGAAAGTGACTCAGGAGGGCGGGAGTCCCCCAGGACTCTATGTTGCACACAGCTCTGCAGGGCCCGGCCTGCCCTTGGTTCCACTTCTGCCCCACATCGCACGCAGCTCAGCAGCCCTTGGTTCCACTTCTGTACTTGCAGCCAAAGGTGTCTCACTTCAGGTCATCTTGCAAAATGCAAAGGGAGCCTCTTTATAGCCCCGGGCTTTCCTCTGGAGGTGCAAAGTACTTCTGTGAGTCTGAGAGCTCGAACCTGGAACCAACCGTTGTTTGCACAACCACAAACCAATCCCAGAGGCAGGATACAGACCAGGAGGCATGGGATTCCGTGGGGGTGGGTTGGGGGTGGAGGCCTGGCCATGCCCTGGCTGGCTAGGGATGCTTAGAAACTGCATTCATCTAACATTTCTGTAGGACCAAGAAACTGCAGCAGGAAAAACCCTAAATTCCCTCCTAAACCTGAGATGTTGCTGCTACCGCTGGAGCACAGCCCGCCTGGCTCAGCCTCTCCTACCCAACCCTCTGCCCCACCTGGTGGTTCCTGGTCTCCCCCGCCTCTCTGTTCTGCAGCACAAATGGAACTGTGCTTCCAGCACAGGGAACAGACCAGGGAGCTGACCTACCCAGGGAGGCCACGCAGCTAAACACTCCATTTTCTCTAACCATGTTTGCTTTCCCCATCTACTGTGTTCTCCTCCCACGCCCCTCCCCATCCCCGGGCACCCCCCATTCTACTTTCTGCCTCTATGAATCTGCAACCCCAGGGGCGTTGTATGAGTGGAGTCACACAGCACGGTCTTTCTGTGACTGGCTTATTCCACTCAGCATAGCGTCCTCAGGGTTCATCCACGCCACGGCCTCGTCGGGATCTCCTTCCTCTTTGAGGCTGACTCATGTTCGGCTGCGTGGATGGGCCGCTTTTCACCCATCCTCCCATCCATGGACGGACATGCCGGCTGCCGCCACTCCGGCTGCAGCGCACAAGCTGCTATGAGCCTGGGTGTGCAGGGGCTTTCCCGAGACCCCGCTGTCCATCATTTGGATCAACTCAGGAGTGGAACGGCTGGGTCACAAAGTGGTTCCGTTTCGAGTTTTCGATGAATCTCCATAAACCACTTTCCATAGCACTTGCCCCATCTTCCATTCCCTGCAGCAGCGCCCAGGACCCAATTCCTCCACATCCTCCCAACACTTGTTATTCTCTGCGGTTTTGCCGGTGGCCGTCCTGAGGGGCAAAAGGGGCTTTCTCAGCACTAACTTATGCACACTTACGTGCGCTGTTACAGGGAAGCATCACCCCCATGTGCTGTGTGGCGCAGCCCCCAGACGCCTGTGGATGTGGCCCCAGTCACTAGCCCGGCTTCCCCGCAGCAGCGCGAGCTCTCCCAGGCCCTCCCCCTCCTCAGCTGGATGGGATCCTGGTGTGCTTTGCGTCCCCAGGCGGTGAGAAGCTCTCCCAGGCCCTCCCCCTCCTCAGCTCGCTGGGATCCTGGCGTGCTTTGCACTCCACAGTGTCTTTTGGAATTCTCTTTGTCTCTTGGTCATGGGATTTTTCTTTCTCAAGGGTCCTGTTTATCATTTACATTAGATCTTCCTGCCCACACAACCCACCCTCTGCTCCCAGAACTGGCCACCTTCTGAGTCCCCGCGGCTCTCAAGGCCGGCCTCACGCTCTCTGAGACAGAGCAGTCCTACAATCCGCCCTCCCCGGGTGAGGCTTCCATCCTGCGGCCCAGCAGCTGCCCACGCACGCATGGGTGCAGGGAAGGTGCCACCTGGCATCACCAGAACCCCAAGAGAATGGCTTCCGACCGCAGGGGGAGCATATCCCTCGTCTATCACCAGGGCTGCACTGCTCACATTCTCCACAGCCTGAGCTTTGGGGCGTCTGCTGTTTCTCAGCCCCCACCATTGGCCTTTCTTCTGCTTTTCTATTGAAATCCTGAGCATTTCTCAAAATTAAGATGAAATAAAACACCCTTCTTGACAAGCACACGCCACACGGGTCCTGGTTGCCTTTCACCTTCAGCCGTGCCCTGAATCACATCTGTGGGCTGGAAGCCCACGTCCTCGGCCTTGGCAACTGGGCGGGGGGTACCTTATTTCCCCCAAATTCCTCACAGCCTCCGAAAAGCACCCCCCAAGGGAGGGGGAGCCAGAAGAGGATGCCACACCCTGCCCACCGTGAAGGGATGAGGGGACGGAATGAGGGACACAGCCCTGCAAACCCAATAGCACTGACCCACGTCCTGGGGGGAGTGAGGACAAGGGGGAGCCAGTAAGGGGCACAGCCAGGTGGGCCGGAAGGTCACACAGTGAGGATCTCCCAGCCGGGGGGCCAAGGACATCCCATGCAGCAGGGTCGCCATGCCCTAGAGTTTAGAAGGGTCAGGAAATGGCCCAGGGAGGCTTGGGCACAGAGGGGAGGTTTGCAAAGGACAGGGGGCTGAGGCCAGAGACACACGGGAAGCAGATCCCAGCCACACTCTGCCAAGGGGATCTGTGATAGGACAACATCAAACCTGCACCTGGACAGGTGGCTCTGGTGGTGGCACCGGGTGGGTGAGGGCAAACCTGCGAGTCCTCACTGTGAGGCTCCTGAGGTAGAATCAAGAAAGCACAAGGCAGAGTTGTGCAGCCACCGAGGGAAGGGGAGGAGGGAGGGGAGGAGGAATGGGAGGAGGAGGCGCCTTTGAGACCCAGAAGAGAAGGGCCGTCCTGGCAAGGCCGAGCAGAGGAATAAGAACCAGAACCAGAACGGAAGACGGCCCACGGCCCCAACCTTCCACCAGGCTGGAGTGGCAATTCCCGAACTATATTCCCATAGGGAAAAAGAACGTTCCATGGTCAAAGAAGTCAAAGAATCAAGGAATAAACACTCATCCAGGTGCCTGCAATGACAAGTGGCCACAAGCGCTCTGAAAAGTCCTGCAGCAAACCACACTCTGCCATGTGCATGCGCGTGTGCAGCTCATCCTAGATGGCTTTTCTTAATGTCTGTATCAGAAACTAAATGCCCAAGGATGATGATTCTGGCCCAGATGGCTGACTAGAAGCAGGGCTGTTTGGAGGCTCCCATTGGAAAAAACCGTAATAAGCGCATGAATCCTTCACCGGCAGCCAAGGTATCCTGGTTCTCTCATCAAACTTCACTAGAAGGCTGGCGTGACCCACAGAGAGGAGGAAGAGCAGTGTGGTATGGAGGCCACCCGAGAAACACACGGGGAAGGGAGCCCCTCCCCAGCCAACGGAGGTGGTGAGTAATCGCATCACCCAGCGGGGGAAACTGTGCTGTTCCCACGAAACTGTGCAACCCACGGATCAGAAGATCCCACCTGCAAATTCATGCCACTGGGGCCTAGAGTTCCAGCGCCAGAACGTGAAGACTCTTACAGCCTCTCAGCTGGACTCTGCTTAAGCCTACAGAACTCCTCGGGGGAGGGGTGACTAGCACTGGCTGCAGCAGCCTGCTGTCTAAGGTATTTGAACTCCCTGGCCTAATCGGTGGTAATGTCCCCTTTATCACTTTTTATTGTGTCTATTTGATTCTTTTCTCTTTTCTTATTAGTCTTGCAAGTGGTCTATCAATTTTGTTGATCTTTTCAAAAAACCAGCTCCTGGATTCATGGATTTTTTGAAGAGTTTTTTGTGTCTCTATCTCCTTCAGTTCTGCTCTGACGTTGGTTATTTCTTGCCGTCTGCTAGCTTTTCAATGTGTTGGCTCTTGCTTCTCTGGTTAATTGTGATGTTAGGGTGTCAATTTTAGATCTTTCCTGCTTTCTTTTGTGGGCATTTAGTGCTACAAATTTGCCTCTACACACTGCTTTAAATGTGTCCCAGAGATTCTGGTATGTTGTTTCTTTGTTCTTGTTGGTTTCAAAGAACATCTTTATTTCTGCCTTCATTTCATTACGTACCCAGTAGTCATTCAGGAGCAGATTATTCAGTTTCCATGTAGTTGAGCAGTTTTGAGTGAGTTTCTTAATCCTGAGTTCTCGTTTGATTGCACTGTGGTCTGAGAGACAGTTTGTTATAATTTCTGTTCTTTTACATTTGCTGAGGAGTGCTTTACTTCCAACTATGTGGTCAATTTTGGAATAAGTGCAGTGTGGTGCTGAGAAGAATGTATATTCTGTTGATGTGGGATGGAGAGTTCTGTAGATGTCTATTACGTCTGCTTGGTGCAGAGCTGAGTTCAATTCCTGGATATCCTTGTTAACTTTCTGTCTCATGGATCTGTCTAATGTTGACAGTGGGGTGTTAAAGTCTCCCGTTATTATCGTGTGGGAGTCTAAGTCTCTTTGTATGTCTCTAAGACTTCCTTTATGAATCTGGGTGCTCCTATACTGGGTGCATATATATTTAGGATAGTTAGCTCTTCTTGTTGAATTGATCCCTTTACCATTATGTAATGGCCTTCTTTGTCTCTTTTGATCTTTGTTGGTTTAAAGTCTGTTTTATCAGAGACTAGGATTGCAACCCCTGCCTTTTTTTGTTTTCCATTTGTTTGGTAGATCTTCCTCCATCCCTTTATTTTGAGCCTATGTATGTCTCTGCATGTGAGATGCGTTTCCTGAATACAGCACACTGATGGGTCTTGACTCTTTATCCAATTTGCCAGTCTGTGTCTTTTAATTGGAGGATTTAGCCTACTTACATTTAAGGTTAATATTGTTATGTGTGAATTTAATCCTGTCATTATGATGTTAGCTGGTTATTTTGCTGGTTAGTTGATGCAGTTTCTTCCTAGCCTCGATGGTCTTTACAATTTGGCACATTTTTGCAGTGGCTGGTACCGATTGTTCCTTTGCATGTTTAGTGCTTCCTTCAGGAGCTCTTGTAAGGCAGGCCTGGTGGTGAAAAAATGACTCAGCATTTGCTTGTCTGTAAAGGATTTTATTTCTCCTTCATGCAGCTGGAGATTTGAGAATGGACAGACTGCCTCCTCAAGTGGGTCCCTGACCCCCAAGGAGCCTAACTGGGAGGCACCCCCCCAGTAGGGGCAGACTGACACCTCACACGGCCGGGTACTCCTCTGAGACAAAACTTCCAGAGGAAGGATCAGGCAGCAGCATTTGCTGCTCACCAATATCCGCTGTTCTGCAGCCTCCGCTGCCGATACCCAGGCAAACAGGGTCTGGAGTGGACCTCCAGCAAACTCCAACAGACCTGCAGCTGAGGGTCCTGACTGTTAAAAGGAAAACTAACAAACAGAAAGGACATCCACACCAAAACCCCATCTGTACCTCACCATCATCAAAGACCAAAGGTAGATAAAACCACAAAGATGGGGAAAAAACAGAGCAGAAAAACTGGAAATTCTAAAAATCAGAGTGCCTCTCCTCCTCCAGAGGAACATAGCTCCTCACCAGCAATGGAACAAAGCTGGATGGAAAATGACTTTGACGAGTTGAGAGAAGAAGGCTTCAGATGATCAAACTACTCCGAGCTAAAGGAGAAAGTTCGAACCCATGGCAAAGAAGTTAAAAACTTTGAAAAAAAATTAGACGAATGGCCAACTAGAATAACCAATGCAGAGAAGTCCTTAAAGGACCTGATGGAGCTGAAAACCAAGGCACGAGAACTACGTGATGAATGCAGAAGCCTCAGTAGCCGATACGATCAACTGGAAGACAAAGTATCAGTGATGGAAGATGAAATGAATGAAATGAAGTGAGAAGAGAAGTTTAGAGAAAAAAGAATAAAACGAAATGAACAAAGCCTCCAAGAAATTTGGGACTATGTGAAAAGACCAAATCTACGTCTGATTGGTGTACCTGAAAGTGACGGGGAGAATGGAACCAAGTTGGAAAACACTCTGCAGGACACTATCCAGGAGAAATTCCCCAATCTAGCAAGGCAGGCCAACATTCAGATTCAGGAAATACAGAGAACGCCACACAGATACTCCTCGAGAAAAGCAACTCCAAGACACATAATTGTCAGATTCACCAAAGTTGAAATGAAGGAAAAAATGTTAAGGGCAGCCAGAGAGAAAGGTCGGGTTACCCACAAAGGGAAGAATTTGTTTCTACTGATGATTCCATCTCTGTCTATAAATTCAACCTTCCTCCCACCACTGACTTTTTCCCATGAGTACTTAAATATATTCAAGTCTCCCCCACTGTTAAAAAATGGGAGAATGACTTCCAGCATGACAGTATGAGGACTCCCAGTACTCTCAAGGAAAACTGTTGAAAATTATGACAACAACAAAACATCTACAGTCTCTGAAAATGGTCCATTGGCAAACAGCGTATGAAGAAATATCTTTCAAGAAGAGCTATGAAAATTCAGGGAGACAAGCACCTGTGGGATTTGAACCAAGTCTACTCCCTTCTACCCCTCCCTGCTGAGAAAGTCAGAGACTTCACGTGGGATGTCTTCATTTTTCTGGTGGAGAAGCAAAAGAAAAGCAGATAGTCATGGGCCATCACTAGCATTCAGAACCGTAGAAGACAATCTCTTTCCAAAGGAGCCAAACCTCATTTGCACAGAATATAGAGAAGCTTAAACCTAACGGGGCTCTCGGGAGCACTGGAGTTTGTGGTGAAACGCAATTGGGAAGAGATTCAAGACACAGGCGAACCTGTAGGTTACTGGCTTGCAGGGAAGAACTAGGGAATAAGACAGCTGGGAGGATCCTTCTGTGTCAAAGCAAGTATCAGAGAAGAACCTCAAACTATTCCTTCAAAGAAGCCACAATTTGATTACATTTACTTGTGGAGCAATGCATGCCCCAGGACATTGTTTGAAACAATAGGGCAATCAGCAGTAATTAGTGAAGTTAAATAGCTGCGTGGGTCAGGGACAGAGAGGAAGAAAGCCTGCCCACACAACTGTCATCCCAGGTAAGGGGGTCACATCCAAAGCTGCAACCCCTGCCCCCAAAAAGGAGCCACATCAGAGGCTAAACACCATGGGGGACAGGGCAGAGAGTAGACTCCTCTAAACAAACCCAGCCAATCACCGAACAAAGAAACAACGATAACAAGCCCAGCTGGGGGAAGGACCACTATCACTGGCAAGAGCTGCGACATTATATTATCAAAATGTCCAGTTTCTGAAAACAAATCATGAGACATGCAAAGAGATAGGAAAGTATGATCCATACAACGAAAAAACAATAAAAGGCAGGCAACACAAACTACCTGTGAAAGTGACAAGGTGCCAGGTTTATTAGAAAAATATTTTAAAGGAGTCACAAAGATGTTCACAGAACCAAAGGAGACTATGACTGAAGACGTAAAGATCGTAGAAGAATGTTGCAAAAAATAAAAAAAAAAACCTAGTAAAAATATAGAAATTACCAAAAATAAGCATACGGAAATTCTGCTGTTGGAAAAGTAAAATAACTGAAATAAAAACTCATTCGAGGGGTTTAACGGTAGATTTCAACATCAGGAAAAGGAATAAGCAAACTGCAAAAGAGATCCATAGAGGTTCTGCAAGCTAAAGCAGAGACAGGAAACAAGACAGAGACAACTGAGGGAGCTCAGAAGCACAGGGCACCTAGAGCACACAAACACAAGCACAATGAGAACCTCGGAAGGAGGTAAGAAAAAGCAGCAAAAAAGATATGCAAAAAATAATACCTGAAAACCTCCCAAACACACTGAAAAACAATAACCTACACATTCAGGAAGCTCCACAAACTCCAACAAGGATAAAAGCAAAGAGAGTTACAAACAGATATGTCACAGTACAAAGGCTGAAAGTCAAAGAAAAGGTGAAAATCTTAAAAGCTACAAAAGAAAAATGACTTGTTACTTACAAAGGAATCCCAATCAGATTAGTAGTTGACTTCTCAGCAGAAACAGTAGAGGCCAGAAAAGCAGTGTTATAACATACTGAAAGTGCTCAAAAGAAAAACAAAACTGTCTATCACGAATGCTATATCCAGAAAACTTATTCTTCAAAAAGGAAGACAAAATAAAGACATTTCCAGAAAAATAAAAACTCACAGGATTTATTGCTAGCAGATCAACCTTACAAGAAATTCTAAAGAAAGTTCTTGAGGCTAAAAGCAAGTGACCCCGATAATATTAAAATCCACATGAAAAATTAAGATAACTGGTAATGGTAATTACATAATTATAAAAGACAGTATTAACATATTTTCTCTGTCCTCCCAACTGATTTAAAATAAAATTGTACAAAATAGTACATATGAAAAAGATTGGTGGACCTATCAAACATAAAAATACATGTGTAACATGTTTGTCAATAACAGCCCAAAGAGGGTTAGTGGAAGCAAAGGTATGTTATACTAAGAACACAATTACAGGTGGTAAAGTAATAATTATAACAATGTACTGTTGAGTTTGCAACATTAAGAGATGTAATAAGTATAATAATACCACAGAAGAGGGGAAACATAGTACAGCTACAGAGAAGTAATGCTTCTATTTATTACTAGAATTATGCCAGCATAAGTCTGAAACTGATTTTAATAAGCTAAAACATATATGGGAAACTCTAGAGCAAACGCGAAATAAATGACTCAAAAATATAGTGAAAAAATCCTAAGGAACTTAAAATGCTACATTGGTAAATATTCACTTAATGTAAAAATGAGTAAGGAGGGATGAAGAAATAAAAAAGGTTTGAAACTATATTAGTTCATTCTCACACTGCTATAAGGACATACTCACAACTGGGTAATTTATAAAGAAAAGAGGTTTAATTGACTCACAGTTCAGCATGGCTAGATAGGCCCAAGGAAACTTACAATCATGGTGGAAGGGGAAGAAAACACATCCTTCTTCACATGGCAGCAGGAAACAGAAGAATGAGAGCCAAGGGAAAGGGGAAGCCCCTTACGAAATCACCAGATCTCATGAGAACTTACTCACTATCACAAGAATAGCATTGGGGAAACTGCTCCCATGATTCAATTACCTCTCCCCGGGTCCCTCTCATGACACGTGGGGATTATGGGAACCACAATTCAAGAGGAGATTTGGGTGGGGACACAGTCAAACCATATCAGAGACATATGAGGGGAAAAAAGTAAAACACTAGATGTAAATCCAACTATATCAATAATATTAAATGTGAATGGATTAAATAATATAATCAAAAGAAGTATGTTGTCAGACTGAATTTTTAAAAAAGATCCAACTCTATCCTGCCTAGAGGAGATACACTTTAAAGATTAAAAGATACAAACAGATTGAAAGTAAAAGGGTAGAAAAATATATTATGCAAACAGCAATCACAAGAAAGCTAGAATAGCTACATTGATAGCAGACAAAATTGACTTTAAAACAAAAACTGTTACTACAGATAAAGAGGGGCTAACTATAAAAGAGTCAACCCATCAGGACCAATAACAATTATAAATATATATGTACATGTGTATATGCATATGTAGACATACATATATACACACAAATGCACCTTAACAACAGAGCACCAAAATATGTGAAGCAAAAACTGACAAAAATGAAGACACAAATTTAACAACAGTTGAAGACTTTAATACCACACTCTTAATGATGGATAGATCAACTAGACGAAAGATCAAGGAAAGAGAAGGCTTGAACAACACTGTAAACCAATTAGACCTAACAATCACCAATAGAACATTCCATCCAACAACAGCGGTAGAATATACAATCTTCTCAAGCGCACATAAAACATCCCCAGAATACACCATATGTTAAGCCATAAAACAAACCTCAATAAATTTAAAATGATACAAATAACACAAATTGTTTTCTCTAATCACAATGGAATCAAATTAGAAATCAACAACAGAAAAAAGTTTTGGAAATTCACCAGTTTGTGGAAATTAAACAAGGTACTTCCAAATAACCAATGTGACAAAGAACAAATCCCAAAGGAAATTAGAAAATACTTTGAGATTAATGAAAACGAAGACTCAACATATCAAACCTTATGAGATGCAGGCAAAGCAGTGTTCAAGGGAAATTTATAGCTGTAAATGCTTCTATGAAGAAAAAAGAAAGATCTCAAATAAAGAAGCTAAACTTCCACTTTAAGATACTGGAAAAAGAAGAACAAACTAAACGTAAAGCAGGCAGAAAAAAGAAACAATAATAATATTAAAACAGAAATTAATAGAGAACACAAAAAAGAGAAAGTAAATGAAACAAAAAGCTGGCTTTTTGAAAATATCAACAAAATTGACAAACTCTTAGGTAGATTGACAAAGAAAAAAAAAGAAGTCTCAGTTTAATAGAATCAGATGAAAGAAGGATATCATCACAGACCTTACATAAATAGCAAGAATTGTACAGGAACACTATGAATAATTTTACACTAACAAATTAGATGCCCTAAGATGAAATGGACACATTTCTAGAAAGACACAAACTACCAAAACTGACTCAAGAGACAACAATCTAAACAGACATCTCACAAGTGAAGACTGCAAATCAAAAAACTGTCCTCCCAAAGAAAAGCTCAGGCCCTGACGACTTCTCTACTGAATTCTGCCAAATCAAAAAAACAAACCTTAACTAAGCCACAAAACAAACTTTCTTTAAATCTATTTAAAGAACAATTAATAACGATGCTTCATAAATTCTTCCAAGAAATGGAAAAAAGGGAGGTACTTCCTAATTCATTTTATCAGGCCAATATTACTCTAATATCAAAGCCAGGCAAATACATCATAAGAAAAAAGGCTAAAGATGAATATCTCATAAATATAGATAAAAAATCCTCAACAAAATATTAGTAAAATGAACCCAGCAATTATATATAGAGAATTATAAAGTATTAATTAAAAACAAGCAATAAGTTAGAAATAGAAGGAAACTTCCTTGACTTAATAAAAGGCATCTATGAAAACCACATAGCTAACATCATACTTCATGGTGGGAGACTAAATACTGTTTCTCTAAGATCAGGAACAAGACAAGGATGTTGGTTCCCACTCCTTCCTTTCAACATTGGAGGTCCTAGCCAGGGTAATGAAGAGAAGTAAAAGGCATCCAGATTTAAAGTAAGAAATCATAAAACTACCTCTGTTTCCTGATGACATGATGTCATATACAAAAAATTCTTTAAAATTCACTAAAAATTATTAGAATGAATAAATGAGTTTGGCAAGGTTGAAGGACAAGAGGTCAATATAGAGAACCAGTTGTAATACTATTCATGCAAAGCATTTACACTGTATTAAGTTTTATAAATAATCTAGAGATGATTTAAAGTATGTGGGAGCATGTGTGGTCAATATAAAGAATCAGCTGTAATACTACACATGCATACACGCACATAGGACTTACACTGTACTAAGCTTTATATGTAATCTACAGATGATTTAAAGTATGCAGGAGGATGTGTGTAGGTTATAGGCAAAAATAGGCTTTTGCTATCAGGGACTTGAGCATCCATGGATCTGGGTATCTGTGGGGGTCCTAGCACCTGCCCCACCCTGGATATCGAGGACCGACTGTGCCGATACAGGAGGCAGGGGTGGAGGACAGGGAGGTCGCCTAAATAGTGCAGGGCTTCTATGTTAGGTGAGGAGAGTGTTCTGAAATTGATTGTGGTGATAGATGCACATACTTCTTTGAATACAATAAAAGCCAGTGGATCGTACACTTTGAATGGGTGAGTTGTATGGGGTATATGAATTATATCTCAATAAAACTACTTTTAAGAAGTGAGAGAAGGCCAGGCGCAGTGGCTCACGCCTGTAATCCCAGCACTTTGGGAGGCCAAGGTGGGTGGATCACTTGAGGTCAGTTCGAGACCAGCCTGGCCAACATGGAGAAACCCCATCTCTACTAAAATACAAAATTAGCCGGGCGTGGTGGCACATGCCTGTAATCCCAGCTACTGAGGAGGCTGAGGCAGGACAGTTGCTTGAACCCGGGAGGCAGAGGTTGCTGTGAGCCAAGATCGCGCCATTGTACTCCAGCCTAGGCAACAAAAGTGAAACTCTGTCTCAAAAAAAAAAAAAAAAAGAAGAAGTGAGAGAAAACTTTCCCCTGTTGAAAGGAAGTTTAGCTGTCATTAAATATAAGTGCAGCATCTTTTCATCTGTCCTAATAGTTCTGGCTTTGAAGTTGAATAATAAAAAAAATACGATTTAATTACATTATTAAAAATGAAACTTAGAATAAATTCCTTCTAAATTTCTGGAGAAAAATGAGAAGAAAGCTCACTAAATACACACACAGCATAAAGAAAACCACGTAATTTCTTTAAGTTTCTAAGCAATGAAGACAATGATATAAACCTAAACAAGAACAGCACAAAAATATCTGTTATAATCACATCACAAAACCGGCTATATGTGCGGAAATAGCTAAAGAAAAAACTGTAGAACATGTAAGAAGAAATTCAACAAGAACAGCCCAAATAACACCAAGTAGACAAAAAATGCATGAAAGGATAAAGACCTTGAAAGAAATATTAGTAAGAATTAGGTGGGCCCACCTTGCTCTGCGAGACCCCAGATCCTTAGCAGAGGGTCAGTTTCTCCCATTGATCTGTAAATCCAGCCCGGGCTGAGTGTCCCTTACCCAAAATGCGTGGGACCAGAAGTACTTCAAATTGTTTATTTTTTTCATATTTTGGAAGATATGGACTATACTTACCTGGTTGAATGTCCCAAATCCACATATCCAAATCCGAAATGCTCCAATGAGCAGTTCCGTTGAGCATCGTGTCAGCTCTCTAAAGGTTTTGGAAGCTGGGACACTTTGGATTTCAAATTTTAAGATTTAGGACGCTAAACCTGGATAATCCCAATCAAAATTTCAGACATAAATCTTCAGAAACTTGAAAACTGATTTTAAAGTTTATCTGGATGAAGAAACATGTAGGAAAATGAGCAACGGTGGACTCAGAAGCAGGATCACCCTGCCAGATTTTACAAAACTCATTCTTCGAACAGCAAAATACAAAAGTAAACCAAAGCCCAAATGGAAATGTAGCAGGTTATAAAGGTTCCATCCAAAACTCAAGAAACAGTTTGGACAGAAGATAGCACAGGCAATTAATTCAGGGGTGGACACTGGATGGCCATCTGAAGAAACGCACGAGGGACCCTGGACCAGGCCTGCAATGGGCCTTCTCAGTGCGAAGGGGTGCGGGCTGGGCAGGGCACAGCACCTGACAGTGCAGTAAATCCTCACAGGCAGACACCTGCACGCGGGTGCCCAGAGGCGGTCAGGCTCTGACTGATGTCAAAGAGTGCGCGCCGCCACTGAACATCTCAGGGAAGGTAAACGGGACCACTGAGTCCTTTCTATTTATTCTGAAGAACCAGGGGAAGGAAAATGTGGAGCTCAGGTGCCAGATACGTCTACCACAGTTACACATTTTGGAATTGGGGGAATAACCACAGGATGGTCACAGAGACATGCCGGGCCCCCAAGACGTGATTCTCAGATTCCCGAGTTCTGTCCTTATCAGCGGCGAGGGAGAGGGAGGCAAGACTCCAGGCCCGGCCTAGCATTCCCTCCACTCCCTCATTCATGGACGTCACCAGGGAAAGAAGACATGCAGAGACCCACAGCCCGCTCCAGGGGCTCAGGGAATGTGCTGGGGTGCTGTGCAGGTTTCTGGAAATCTCTCACCAAGAAGCGGCGATCCAAAAGCTGGAAAATGGGTCTGGATTAGGGCCATGACCACAGGAAGGAAAAATAAAAGAATGAGGCTGTGTTGTGCCTGAGGAGTCCAGGAAACAGAGCAGGAAGTGAGAGGAAACAGAGCAGGAAGTGAGAGGAAACAGAGCAGGAAGTGAGAGGAAACAGAGCAGGAAGTGAGAGGAAACAGCAGGAAGTGAGAGGAGACAGAGCAGGAAGTGAGAGGAAACAGAGCAGGAAGTGAGAGGAAACAGCAGGAAGTGAGGGGAGACAGAGCAGGAAGTGAGAGGAGACAGACAGCAAAGCGGTGAGAAAGTGCAGGAAATCTGAATTCTCCAGGTTTTCAAGCCGGGGTGCCAAGCAGACAGACCCACTAACGTAAGCAGTAAGGGCAGCTGCGTGTTTAGGGTCCTGGGAGGAAACACAAACGCCGGTTTTAAGAGCTGTCAGTATCTCTTGGTGAAGATGTCCAGTATTGGAAGAGAGGTCAGCATGGAACACAGAGGTTTATAAACATCATCTGCATGGCTGTAATAACCGCAGTTGTTAAGCGGTGACAGCTCAGGGATCCTGTCAGGAGAAATATCGGCAAGAAAACTTTGGAAAATATCCACATTTTGGAGGAAAGAAATAGCCACAGAAGAAATAAAATCAAGATAATGGAGTATTACAGAAGCCAGAGAGAAAATCTTAGGAAAACAATAGTTTTGTAGATATAAAATGGTTAAATGTACAATAAGAAACGAGAAGACGACCCAGAATTTGACTTTAAGTCTCAAATCATTTTTTTTTTTTTTTTTTTGTAAATTAGGCATGGCATCTTTCTCGGCCAGTTTCTAAATGGCCCTGCTTTCCTGAAGAAAGCACCAGTAACCTCATTCTGTACTGCCTGATTAGTCCTGTTTCCAGAGCCGAGTCCCGCTGCTCAGAACGTGTCCTTTCCCGAGCAGAGTCCTGCTGTTGAGAACGTGTCCGCTGCCGGGGTGCCCATCAGGCCCGCCCACTCATCACCATAAACCACTGCATCCAGCATCCAGCTCCTGTGACCCAGATTTGGGGAAACAGCCTTGCCAAAATATCACGGGTTCTCTCCCAAGCAATTCCTGATCCCTGAATATTCCAACTACGATTCAAAACATACGCATATTCATTAAGACCAAGGAGACTTTTATTTTTCTTATGTTGATTAAATTCACCTTTATCCAGCCGCCAGCCTTGGAAGAGATGGGGAGGTCTTGGAGTTATTAAAAAGCCCATGTTTGAGAGTTTTTAAAGTTATTAATTGTGACATGATATCACTTTCCACAGAGCAAAATTAAGAAATGTCTATTTTAATTACTGTATATTCGAGCTCTCAGCGTTCAAACGTAAACCGAATTTTCTTTTGATGAAAGAGAAAACATGCAGCATTCTTTCAGCTAGAGAAACAAAACTGCAAATAAATCCCTGAGATTCAGGATCTGACAGGGAGGGCGTGACTCTTGTGAGGGAAACAAGCACCTTCAACCCACTTCATCAAATGCGGTGCAGGAAGGACGCGAAAATGGCTTAACAGTAACAGAAGATCCACACTGTGACTTCCAGCCACAGAGGAACCGTTTGGGGGTGGCTGGTCGGTAACCACAGGGAAAACAAATGAACTGACTCAAAATTACACTAAGCCATGTATGTAAATAAAGGGGAAGAAGGGAGGGGTGAAGCGGCGTCTCAGGGGAGGAGGGGAGGAAGGAGGGGAGGAGGGGAGGAAGGAAGGGAGGGCCGAGGGCAGCCGGGCCAGAAACTTGCTTTCTGACTTGGTACCCAGGACGCCTGTGCAGAAACCTGGCATCCTTTTCTGTGGATCAAAGTTAGACCAAATGGTA
Organism: Hylobates moloch; assembly: GCF_009828535.3. NCBI lineage: Eukaryota > Metazoa > Chordata > Mammalia > Primates > Hylobatidae > Hylobates > Hylobates moloch. The sequence continues at coordinate 127,324,447 of NW_026652283.1, forward strand.
ATCAAAGCTTTTCTGAGACAGCAATTTCAGTTTTTAAATTGTCACATATTCACTTCATCGTGGAGAACCCAAAACACCAGGAGACACAATGACCGGAACCTGTGCGGCCCCCACTTCACCCTCACTCTGGGCGGCCTGACGTGTCCAGCCTCCAGTGACTGCGCTCTCTAGGCCTGGAGGTGCGGTGGCCTCAGACGAACACGTGATCCACCTGAAGAGGGAACACTGTTTGTGCAACAGAACTCCAAGGTGACAGACAGGGCTGCACACGCCTCAGACACACCAAAGCCCACACCAGCGCCTTCTTCAAGGTATCACGCACCCTTAGAGGAGAACATGAATGCTCCAGCGAGGCGGACACTAAAGTACACCCGTAGCTCTTCTTTAAATCATCTCGGAGACGACAGACACTTTTTGTGGATTAGTGACACAACTTCATCGTCTCCGGTCACTTGAGACTGACTCTGAGCAGTGTGGCTGTGGGGCTGTGAAACAGCACATGGCTCACTGTGCACCAGCCAGGGACCTTCTCACAGCGAGATGTTTCTGTGTCTTGTAAGATGACGAAGATGGCTCACTTTTCTGTAAACCTCTTCTGGAGGAACAGGTGCTAGGTGATCCTGTAAGTACATGCATCCGCATGTGGACACAAGAACAGGACCAACAGCAACGCTAACGACAAGACGCACCTCCACAGCTGCTGACACTCAAGAGCCACAGCTATTCCAGAACATGGGACCCGACAGCACAGACAAAAATAAGTGCTCAGAATAAAAAACAATCTTCTTCCTCTCATAAGCCCTTTACTCACTGTATCGATAAGGTTAATTACACTCCTTAAATATAAATAATAAAGAAAAAATGCAAAATCATTTTTAAAAATAGCTTAAAGTATATAACCATTTTGAAAACTGACGCCTACAAATAATTTATAAGTATCATACATTTTAAGCAATGGATGCATGATGGATGAAGCTATTGCTGAATTTTTTTAATGATACAAAAATATTAAACTATCATCTCAGATGTTAATAAATCTTTTCATAATGAGTACAAAATTAGCACAACTGCCACAAGAAAGTTGAGCAAACACGTTTGCCATAAATGCGTTAAGTGGAAAGCCAAAGACATCACTTAAATAATGCTCGGCTCACATCTCGTAATTTTGAGGTTTATTCAAAACAGAGTCATTCAAAGCTTCATTTCCCCTATAAGAAACCAATATGAACAGGAATTACGCACTGAGAAACCTGCATCCTCTACCACAGCAGAAAGCACAGGTGACCAGGTGACAGTCAATGTCAGTGGTCACCAGGTGACAGTCAGTGTCTCACATTAAATCATGAGGCTACACCTGAGCCAGTATCAGTGACTTATTCATCATCAGTAATCCCAGATCCACAGCCTTCTGAGTTGTGTGTGTGTCCCTAGCGTCTGCTACCACCAGGTCCATCCTGAATGCAGCGTAGAGAAAGCCAGGTAATGACATAATCACACACTGTTCCTCTTTTGTTCTCAACTAGTTTGGATATCAAAAGAAGGTAGCACCTCAAGGATTAGTGCCTGTTAGAACCCTCTGAAGGACCTTCTGTCTTCCTCCTCCAACCAGGCTTCCTACTGACTCCAGCAAATTAGAATAATCACAGCTTAAAGGGTTTATTTTTGCTAATTAAAACAAGGAGGGTACAAAGTTTGAATAATTATACATACTTGAGTTCAACATATTCCAACAAAAAACTGCAAAAAGCAAAGAGCTGGTTGCATCCAGGAAAGACCCAAAGAAAACTCAGCATTTTTCTTGCATAAAGCAAATAGATCCCCGATCAACAAAGGTAACATTAATTTACGAATTCCACGTCTGAACTCAGAATTCTGTGCCCACGGTGACGGCCGGTAGGCGGCACACGAATCAGTGGTACCAGGTTAGACAGCTGACGGTTGAACAGGACAGAATGGCGGAAACGCTGCACATCTGACTCATGGGGTACGAGAGAGGCCCTCGATTTGGAGAGAGAACAAACCCCAGCACGAGGCAGTGAGCCTGTGAGGGCTGAAGACACTGTCTCCAGACCCCGGGAACGTGGCTTCCCCGTGTTGGGGCGACAGGAGAACAATCAGCTCTGAGCAGCTTCTCCCAACAAGTCCCAGGGAGCAGGAAAGGCCCAGCAGACCTGGAATGAATGGCAAATCCTAGTCTGAGTCATAGAAAGGGAGAAATGGTCGATTATAGAAAGGAACATTTATTATTTTGATGCTCACAGCTAACAACGTATAGGAAAGTATTTAGAAGGCCCTTCCGGATGGCCACACCAGGAGCCGTCACAGCTGGCAGCAAGCCCTTCCCGATGGCCACACCAGGAGCCATCACAGCTGGCAGCAAGCCCTTCCCGATGGCCACACCAGGAGCCATCACAGCTGGCAGCAAGCCCTTCCTGATGGCCACATGGACCAAGGCCAACTCTCCAGTCCCACAGAGACACGACCCCCAGCACTCTGGTCCTCCAGACCCTTCTTTTCAGAATCAACTGCCAGGCCAGGCCCTCAAGAAGTGAGTTTACCGGAAGGTGGGGACTGACCAGCTACCCTATGCAGACGGGAACTGAAATGAAAGCACTGGAAGACAGGCCTGAGGAGATGCTGCCCTGGACCCAGAGAGATGGTCCCCAGGCCCTGAGCTCTCCTGGTCGCCTGCGCCTGCCTGGCACTGACTCCCAACACACAGCAGGTGCCCCACGCACGTTTCCTGGACAAGACACTGGAAGGGGGAATCAGGGCCCCTTGTAGAAGCCAGTCCATGAGAGATCCCGGCACGGCCCCCAGAAGACCTGCATAGGCCTGGGGCAAGGAGCCTGGCCAGGCGTGGGGTGTCAGGGTGCTGAGGGCGTGCGAGAGGCACCAAGGGCCCCGGCCAGCCATGCTGCAGGACACACAGATCACAGGACTCTGCCCGCCGCTGTGCCTGAGATAAACAAATAGGCACCATGGCTCCAAAACACCATCCTGTCCCAAGAACACACAGTTTCTTCCCCATAAAAATTAAAAAGAGACCCATAAAAGTAATGGGATTAGAATATTGTACCCAACTAAGCACTCCCCTTGCCCTGTTTTGAATGTAGGCTGAACAGGGAGGGCTGGAAAAAGATGTTCTTATTTCAAGTGAATGCATTTGGCAGCTGTTCCCCACTGCCCTGCTGTGAGCCGCAGACCGCACCTCTCCCTGACGGGGGCAAGCTCAGGACCCCATAGCTGGGCAGACCCATCCACCGAGCTGCAATGTCCACGAAGGCCCATCCCTGCCAGGAGGGAAAAGGGTTCCTTGGCAGATATCCACGCAGCTCACAGCCGCCTTATAAAAAGAAGAGCACGTTGTGAGGGCAAGCGGCCATTCCCACAACCTTAAAACCGGATTTAGCTATAAACCTTATCTTTCCTAACAGTAAACACCATGGAAATTCATATGCTGGAGAGAGGTGAGCAATATGGAAGGAAAAGGATGAGAAGACAGATGGAGAATTATAGATTTTGGAAGTCACACAATGGCTCACAAAGTAAACTCAGCCCCAGGAAACATCACAGAATCTGATCAACACTGGGAACAGCACGAGGCTTGAAAAAAGGCTGCAGGTAGACCTGATACCGCAAATCAAGACACATCCCAGAAAGTCTAACTCTAGAGCACAATCTTAAAACCCATCTTCTCTGCCAGAAGCTAATATAAAAGCATGAGCCTGTGGCATGAGCTCAGCGTTTAGAAGCGATAACCCTCCTCTCTGTCATTTGGAATTAACTGGACTTCAACAGAAACAGCTAGAAGATCCCTTCAAGGAAATTTCCATAGATCAATCTTGCTGGAGCAAAGATGTTGCATACAGCGTGTCCAGCGAGGGCACCCATCATCCTGGTGGGCCAGGCCAGCCCGTGGAAATCTGGAAGGGGCCCCCTGGTTCCATGGCGGTCCTACAGGGACAGCGGCCATGAGACCGCATAGCCGAGATTGAAAACAACATCATTTCCAAATCTGAGAATGGAAACAAGGTTACTCCATCTAGAAAAGATTCAGATGTTCAACAAGTTTATATCTGAGATTCCTAAATCCACTTCCCAGTTTTCCTATATCTAAGAATACATTTAACTTGAAATATTAAAGGAGAAACATTTAAAGAGGGAGGTGTATAATTTGTCTTATAATTATCAATGACAAGAAGATTGACCAATATAAATATTAATATTTTATATTTTAATATTTTAAGCCATCCCTTTTTAAAAACAAATTCTCAGTGTTAACACAGGACCCTGGCAGCTCCCATGGGCCTCCCATCAGCAGGTGCATCCGCTTCTGAAACAGAATACTCAGCATTGTGCGACGGCAAAAGGTTTACTGAAAGTGCACCGGTGACTGTTGTCCTTGAATCCTATGCTTATAGCTCCTCACTCCCAGTCATTTGAGCAAAAGTGAGTTAAAACATCATATCATGTGGAAGCACCTTGATGATCCAAGTCTCCCAAAACCACTGCAGAGATTGGCCTTATATATTTTTCTGGCCAAAAGATGTCCCGGAATAGTGAGGTTTCTACAATTTTCTGGTTGACTCACAATAGTTGTACTTATTCATGGGGCACAGTGAGATGTTCCAATCCACAGAGACTTTGTGCAATGGTCAAATTAGGGTGTGTGGTGTTTCCATCATCTCCTACTTTCATCGTTTCTTTATGGTGAGAACATTCCAAATCTTCTCTTCTATTTTGGAACACACCATACGATATTGTCACCTGTAGTCACCCTTCTGCACAGCAGCACACAAGAGCTTCTTCTCGCTACCCAAGTCCCTGCACCTAACTCATTTCCTGCATCCCTGTCCTCCCACCTCCCCTAGTCCCCAGTAACCATCATTCTACGCCCTGCTCCTGTGAGATCCGCTGAGATTCTGCACGAGTGGGATTATGCGGTGTTTGCCTTTTTCTGCCTGGCTCACTTCACTTAGCAAAGCGTCCTCTGGGTTTATCCACACTGCTGCAAATGAAAGGATTTCATCCTTTTGATGGCTGAGTCATATCTATCCACTGTGTACCATATTTTCTTTATCCATTCACCTGTTGATGGACACGCAGGCTGATTCCATTTCTGGGCTATGGGGAACAGTGCCGCAATGGACCTGGGTGCAGATTCTCTTCCACACACCAACCTCATTTCCATGGGGTTGTAGCCAGTAGTGGGACTGCTGGATCATAGCGTTTTGAGAAACCTCCACACTGTTTTCCATAGCGGCTGTAATAATTTACATTCCCACCAACAGCCAGTAAGAGTTCCCCTCCCTCCACATCAGAGCTGGCATCTGCTGTCTTTGTCTTTTTGGTGAAAGCCACTCGAACAGGGGCCAGAGGACAGCTCATTGTGGTTTTGATTTGTATCTCCCCAATGATCCGTGGTGCTGAGGATTCTATCAAACTGGAGCTTCTGCACAGCAAAGGAAACAATCAACAGAGTGAAGAGACAACCCACAGATGGGAGAAAATACTTGCAAAGCATGCATCTGACAGCGGGTAATATCCAGCACCCTGAAATTTTAATTCCGAGTGGTGTGGGCACCAGTAGAATGCCGAAACACAAGAAGGTGCTGTGTCTGTTTACACGGAAATGAGAATGGAGAAATTATTCTTCAAAGTAAGTCTAAGGACAGCTAACCTTAAATATTTGGGAAGTCATCAATATTTGTTGTGTGATGCAATCTAGCAGTCCATCAATGACTTGAGGGTTTGTTTACAAGGAAATCCATGTTATCGGGATCAAAGCACATCCTTAGATGACCCTGGTGCAGCTGGCGGAAGGAGGGCATGTCCAGACCCCAATTTCCAGTCCAATCCTACCACTGCCCCTTCCACAGAATAGGCTGGTCCCTTAACCACTGTGTGTCTGAACCTCCTTGGCCATGAGCAACAGGAATAATACGCACCAAAGAAACCTCAGAGGATTCACACCTTCCAACAGAATCGTGCATGCATAGACAATTCACAAATAGCAAAGTACAAGATTTCACAGCGTGTCCCTGAAATCCATTTCACTGCCATATTCATATCTGTATTTCTGGAGAGAGACACAAACTGACTCAGATATTCAAATAACCCATATTCTCTGTGGCAGTAGAAAAGTACTATGATTTATTTTCCTGATTTTGTGGATCAATTATATATGCTTATAAGTAAAATATAAAATAACATCATGATCAGAGACCTCCCACAGTCCTATATCAGCAGTGCGTCCTCAGTCAACACCAGACTTCTGGGCCCTGGGGAAGCCATTTCAAAGCTGAGGCTTCAAGTTCAACCACGTCCAGTTGGACTCAAAACACCTGAGGTTCCAAACAATGGTGGACGAGATCGGTTCTCACTTGCTGATTTCACAGGTGAGAAAACTGACGCCAGGGTGGAGTCAAGAGGTTTTCCCGGGATCACACGGTTACTTCCAGGAATAAAACTGGAGTCTGGCCAGGCACGGTGGCTCACGCCTGTAATCCCAGCACTTTGGGAGGCTGAGGAGGGCGGATCATGAGGTCAGGAGATTCAGACCATCCTGGCTAACATGGCAAAACCCCGTCTCTAGTAAAAATACAAAAAACTAGCCAGGCGTGGTGGCAGGTGCCTATAGTCCCAGCTACTTGGGAGGCTGAGGCAGGAGAATGGCGTGAACCTGGGAGGCAGAGGCCACGGTGAGCCAAGATTGCACCACTGCACCCTAGCCTGGGTGACAGAGCAAGACCCCGTCTCAAAAAAAAAAAAAGAAAAAGAAAAAAAACTGGAGTCCAATCCTCCTGACTGTCCAGGACTCGCTGCAAGTCACCTGAGAAGAGGGTCCCGTCCGCCACAGGACATGTCCGGAATTTGGGTGCGACCCAGCCCGTGGACTATTTTTATTCTGGACGAGGCCCAGAGTCTTCTCTTGGCCATCACACGGGGCTCACTCCAACTGTGACAGAAACACGCTGGCTGACTTCTAAGCGGCTTTGCCCGTCAGCATGTACGTATTACGCATCTCCACAGCTCACACAGATCTCAGAAGAAAGGTTTTAATTTATTTCAAGTTCAATTTTATGTTGCTCTACTAGAAGAGACCCCACCATAAATTCATGAAACCAAGAAATGACTGTTTCTACATAGAGTTCAGGAGATTTACGGAAAACTGTGTCAGAAACACTGATGCAGAAGGTTGGAATTTCTTTCAAAAGAAATTTAATCTAAACAGTTGGTGGGATGAGAATTTATGCATAAGTGCCTTCTAAAATAATTTCCTAATGATTTCAAAGGGGACAATTTGCATTTATTTATACTGAGCCCTACAATATTACCTAAAGGATAAAACAACATGTGAATCATCAACAAAGAATAAAGCCTTGGCAAAAACAGCCGAGCACCCACCAGCAAACACATTTCCACTGGGACGTTAAGTGTGTCCTGCTTGCAAAATGGTACAAGCTGCGCGTCAAAGCTGCTGTCCCTTGAGCAGGAACGGAGGCCTCGCCAGGTTGGCAACCGCCATAGCTAACGCTGTCAGATACGTTTCTCGTCATTTCCTCAATTATTCCTGGGTTGTTTGGAATTCCATATCTGATTTCATATTAAAGGTAACAACTTTTCAAAAGCACTGTTAAAATAAAAGCGGATAAACTACCTGACTCTACTTACTAATTTATGCTATCATTCGACAAGAACTACTAAGTAGTAAGAAGCATGACAGGAGCTTGTATCCATGAAATGTTTGGTCTCTTGGTTTCTGTTAAACGGACAAAGCAAATTCCTTGCTAGGGGCTTCAACCTTCTTCTACCGCAAGCATGAGACAGAAGTACAGTCATCCCCGGTATGTGTGAGGAGGGGTTCCAGGACCCCCTGCAGACACCAAACTCCACAAATGCTCAAGTCCCTTACATAAAAAGGGGTAGTGTCTGTATCTAACCTACGCAGCTCCCAGCTATGCAGCTCCTAGCTCCTGTGATAGCTAGGACATTGTAAATGCTATGTCAATAGTCGTTATACTGTATCGTTTAGGGAACAATGTCCAAAAGAAGTCTGTGCATGTTCAGAACACACGCAATCATTCATTTTCCCGGATTGGGCCCTGCACCACCCGGCCCCGGCTGCCTCCCACCTCACTGCCCCACTCCCTCTCCTCCTGTCCCCTCTGCTCCCACTGTTCTCTGGCCACTTACATACACATCAACCTCAGGGCCTTTGCATGTGTGGCCCCTATGTATGGAATATTTGTCCAGCAGCGGACAGGCACAGCCCTCACCCTCAGGTCACAAGCAGCCTTCCTACCTGAGAGAACACCCATTGCTCCTCCACGCTAGTCCTACTTTACCATTTCTTCACAGGCGTCATGGTTTGGTATGATATTACAGCAGGATTTGTCTGCTTCTTCTCTATCTTTCTCACTGACTCCCGTCCACACAGGGTGCACACGCTACCTGCTCCATCTCCATCACCAAGAAGCATGCCTGGCACACGCACATGATTAAGTATTTGTGGAATAAATGAAAAAGTGAATGAAAGGACATTTATCATCTTTACATTTTTTGCCAATAAATAAAAGTTAAAAAAGGTTTAAGTCCAGGGTGACAGGTTAGGGACTGGAAAAGGAAGACTCTGTCAGTCCCCACAGTAACAATCGAGTCACTGCCGTGAGTGTTATGCAAACGCAGATGGTTTGCCGGGAGGCGTCCACCCTTCCCGTTCTCTACGACCCGACAATGAAATTCATTCCATTGGGACAGAAAAGCCAAGGAGATCAATAACGGAGAGCCTTGAAGGTGTTTCTGGAGCCCAGGGCTGTTTTCATTTCTCAGCCGCAGCCAACAGGTCAGGAGCTCTGCTATTCGCTGGTGTCAGCAGAGCTGGCAGCGGCAGCCAGTCGTTGGTGACAAAAGTGATTTTTCTGCAAAACCTGGGGTGTCATCCCAAAACTCCTTTCTAATTTCTAACCAGGGGGTTTAAAAATTTACATAACGAAGGCCACCTGAAATGCTGTATTTAAGGCTACCACAAGAACTACGGAAAGCTGGAGCCACGACAGAATCTACAGCAAAAAACCAAAAAGGCCAAAAATCAGAAATATTTATCCTTCTTCATTTATTTCTTTAATTTGGAAACAACAATCTAAACCTAAAACCACATTTAGTATGTAAAGAAATCGTCCTAGTTAGCAGTAACTTTAATCTACATTTTATCACCATTAACACTAACAAGCTCCAAAAACAAACAAACAAACAACAGCAACAGCAACAGCAACACCTCAATACTGGAAATGTTACGGGAAGCCCACATAAGCCCACGAGTCTCACGTGTGTGTTAATAAACCCAGCCACGTCTTCCACCTCGGCTGCCTGTGAGGCAGCCCCTACACCGCACCTCACTCTAATTAGGGTTGCCAGATAACCCCTTCACTCCTGCTACTTGAATAACCAAGGCCCTGGAGAAAAATCACCTGCCAGAGTGAACGCAGCAAATCCAGAATTCTAAGAACTTCTCATTCTGCTTTGTTGACCTGGCTCCTCACCGAAGGCAGCCAGAGTCCTGGTGCTGAGACAGCCGACTTCATCCCCAGACTCTCACGTCCAGCTAGCCAGCCTCCCCCAGCAGGCTTGGGCAGGGGGCGATGGGCCATTCAGCTCCTGTGTTGTAGAAATAAACTAAGCCACAGAGTTAGAAGACTGGACATCAGCTCAAACGTGCTGCTAACCAGCTCTCAGGCAAGGCACCCTCTCTTGCGTAAACTCCAGTCACCTAAACTCCAATTAGAAGACTAAGACAGGGCCAGGTGTGGTGGCTCACATCTGTAATCTCAGCACTTTGGGAGGCCAAGGCAGGTGGATCAACTGACGTCAGGAGTTCGAGACCAGCCTGGCCAACATGGTGAAACCCCACCTATATTAAAAGCACAAAAATTAGCCGGGCTTGGTGGCGTGCCCCTGTGATCCCAGCTACTTGGGAGGCTGAAGCAGGAAAATCACTTGAACCCAGGAGGCGGAGGTTGCAGTGAGCTGAGATTGAGCCACTGCACTCCAGCCTGGGCAATAGAGCGAGACTCCACCTCAAAAAAAAAAAAAGAAGACTAAGGCGGGGCTGGTCTACCTCTCAGGTTTTTACTGACAATAAAATAAGAATGTCGACATATTTTTTAATTAAAATACTATTTTTTATAGGCTTACAGAAAAGTTGAGCACAAAGTTCACAGAGTTCACATATAACCCCTCCTCCCCACCCGTTTCCCCACCATTAACATCTTGTGTTAGTGTGAAACATTTGCTGTAATGAGCGAATATTGATAATTATTAAGTCCACGGATTACACGAGGGCTACTCTTGGTGTTGTCCATTCTGTGGGTTTGGACAAATGCATGGTGGTATGTGCCCACAATGACAGCATCACACACGTGCCCACGGTGACAGCATCACACACGTGCCCACGGTGACAGCATCACACACGTGCCCACGGTGACAGCATCACACACGTGCCCACGGTGACAGCATCACACATGTCCCAACGGTGAGAGCATCACAAAGAGGCACTTCCCCGCCATAAAATTCCTCTGTGCTCCGCCCATTCACCCCTCCCTCCCCACAGCCCATGGCAGCCACTGAACCTTTCCTGTCTGCACAGTTCTGTCTTTTCCAGAATGCCGTGGAGTTGGAATCCTACAGTGCGTAGCCTTTTGAGACAGGCTTCTTTCACGTAGTCACATGCATTTACGGTTCCTCCACGTCCTTTCACAGCCTGGTAGATCATTCCTTCTCAGCACTTCTTGTCCAGGTAGGCCAGTTTGATTATTCATTCATCTTTTAAAGGCACATTGGTCGTTTCCAAGCTGCTATAAACATTCATGTGCGCTCGGCGTGGTGGCTCATGCCTGTAATCCCAACACTCTGGAGGGCCAAGGCAGGTGGATCACCTGAGGTGATGGGTTCAAGACCAGCCTGGCCAACATGGTGAAACCCTGTCTATACTAAAAATACAAAATTAGCCAGGCGTGGTGGCGTATGCCTGTAATCCCAGCTACTTGGGAGGCTGGGGCACAAGAATCACTTGAACCCAGGAGACAGAGGCTGCAGTGAGCCGAGATCACACCACTGCACTCCAGCCTGGGCGACAAGAGCGAGACTCCGTCTCAAAAAAAAAAAAAAAAATCATGTTTAAGTTTTTGTGTGAACAGAAGTGTTCAAGTATCTGGGTGAATACCTAGGACCCTGACTGCTGGATGGCACGGCAGATGTGCAGTTTCGTAAGAAACCACCTAGCGGTCTTCACTGTGGCTGCACCATTTTGCACTCCCCACAGTGAAGATGAGAGTTCCTGTTGCTCCACATCCTCACCAGCACTTGATGGTGTTGCTGGTGTCTGGACCTTGGCCATTCCAGCAGGGGTGTGGTGCTGTCTCCTTGTTGTTTTATTTTTCATTTCCCTGATGACACACGACATGGAGCATCTTTTCAGATGCTTGTCATCTCTGTATCTTTTTTGGTGGTGTCTGTTAAGATCTTTTACACATTTTAAAAATCAGGTTGTTTTCTCACTGTTGAAATTTGAAAATTATTTTTATATTTTGCATGCTCGTCCTCCATCAGATGTGTGTTTTGCAAATATTTTCCCCCGGTCTGGACTTTGTTGTTCCATCCTCTGAAGAGTGTCTTTGCAGAGTAAAAGCTGTTCATTTTAATGAAGTCCGATTTTCAATTTTTCTCATGCATCATGCAGTTGGTGTTATATCTAAAAAGTCACCAAAACAAAGCTTACCCAGGGTTCTCCCACATTTTCTCCTAGGAGTTTTATAGTTTTGCATTTTGAGTTAATTTTGTGAAGGGCGTAAGATCTGGTTCTAGGTTCATTTTGTTGCACATGGACGTTCCATTGCTCCACACCATTTGTTGATAAGAGCATCCTCTCTCCATTGAATGGCCTTTCCTCCTTCATCAAAGATCAGCTGGCTGTATTTATGTGGGTCTGTCTCTAGACCCTCTGTTCTGTTCCATTGATCTGTTTGTCTATTTATTTACCAGTGCCACACTGTCTTGATTACTGTAGCTTTCTAGTAAGTCTTGAGGTCAACTGCCAGTTCTGTGACTTTGTTCTCCTTAAATACTGTGTTGGCTTCTCTGGGTCTTCTGCCTCTTCATGTAACCTTTAGGATCAATTTGTTGATATCTGCAAAAGAACATGCTGGGATCTTGATGGGGATTGCACTGAATGTACAGAACACATTGAGAAGAACGGATATCTCAACAGCACGGATTCTTCCTGTCCAAGGATATGGGGCACCTCCCCATTACTTAGATCTCCTTTCATTTCTTTCATCAGAGTTTTGTAGTTTTCCTCATATAGATCTTATGCTATTTTGTTCAACTTTTACTTAAGCATTTTATGTTTTTTTGGTACTAATGTAAATGGTTCTGTGTTTTTAATGTCAAATTCTACTCATTCACTGCTGGTATAAAATGAAGTAATTGACTTTTGCATATTAACCCTGTATTCTAAAACCCTGCTAAAACTGTTAATTGTTTCAGATTTTTCCACTGCTGGGTGTGGTGGCTCATGCCTGTAATCCCAGCACTTTGGGAGGCTGAGGTAGGCAGATCACCTCAGGTCAGGAGTTCAAGACCAGCCTAACCAACATGGAGAAATCCCATCTCTACCAAAAATACAAAATTAGCGGGTGTGGTGGTGCATGCCTGTAATCCCAGCTACTCAAGAGGCTGAGGCAGGAGAATTGCTTGAATCCAGGAGGCAGAGGTTGCAGCGAGCCGAGATCGCACCATTGCACTCTAGCCTGGGCGACAAGAGCGAGACTCCGTATTAAAAAAAGAAAAAAAAAAGAAAAAGAAGAAGAAGAAGATTTTTCCACTGATTCTTCTTTGGGATCTTCTACATAAATAATCATGTCATCTGTTGACAAATGCATTTTTATTTATTATATCCCAATATGCATATCTTTTATTTCCTTTTCTTGTCTTATTGCATTAGCTGGGACTTCCAGTATGATGCTGAAAAGGAGGGATGAGAGGCCACGCTTCCTCATTTCTGATCTCTGTGGGATGCTCCAAATTTCTCACCATTTAGTAAGAACTTAGCTGTGGGGGGGGGTTAGATTTTCTTTATCGAGTTCAGGAAGTTCTCCTCCATCCCTAGCTCACTGAAAGTTTTTATCATTCATGGTACTGGATTTTTTCAAATGCCTTTTCTGCATCTATGAATATGACCATAGGACTTCTCTTCTTTAGCCTGCTGATGGGATGATTACATCAACTGATTTTTGAATATTGAACCAGCCTTGCATAGCTAGAGTAAAGCTTCAACCTGTTTTGTGGGGCCTCAAAAATCAGTAACTGATAACCCCACTTCCTGCACTTCCATTCTTTCCCCAACCAAATACAACCTGGCTTCACTCTCAGGCACCTGAAGCTTACATGGGAACTTACAGCACCAGCTTTACAGACCCATCCCCCTCTCACTCCTCCTGATATGTCTGTGTGACACGTGGCACTGTTAAACACCCTCCTTCTTGAAATTGTTTTCTCTTGGCTCCCTGAATATGCCAGCCTCCTGATTCTCCTGTCTCTCTGGTCACTCCTCTTTAGTCACTCATTCATTCATTCAGCAAACATTCCTGCAGCTCACACTCAGCTTTGGTTCCAGTGTTGAGTGGGGAGCACAGAGAACGCTCCTGACCGTACACATCAGCTGGGAGCAAACGAATTAATAGAAAACAGAGGCATTCATGCTGAAAGTGCCCATGGGAATACCCGGTTCTGAGAAAAGAAAATAGAAAGGAAATAAAAGTAAAACATAGCTGGAGTCAACCATCCCACATAAATGCCTGCAGGTGTCTTCTCCTAAAAATCTTCATGCTCACGGTTTCAACCACCACCCTCATAAAGACACCACACACAGCAACCCAATCGCACATCCCAGACTCAAGGACCCGCTCCGCCTCCTCACCACCACTCGGCAGGCGCCTCCCATCCCTCCCTCCCGTGCCAACTACTGCCGGACCTCTGACTGCGGGACCTCCGATTGCCGGACCTCTGACTGCCGGACCTCTGACTGCCAGACCCACTACTGCCTGACTTCTGACTGCCGGACCTCTGACTGCCGGACCCACTACTGCTGGACCTCTGACTGCCGGACCTCCTCTGACTGCCGGACCTCTGACTGCCGGACCTCTGACTGCCGGACCTCTGTTTTGGCCTCTTTCTTTTTTAACCTGCACTTTGCTCAAGCCCCTCCTCGGTTGCTGCCAGCATCATCTTTCCACAAAGAAAATCTGGGCATGCCGTTCCTCACTCACTGTTTCCTGACACCTGTGGGAGCATTTCCCACGTGGGAAGCTTTTCTCCAGAGCTTCATCACATCTCAGGGACCTCATCCTGAAGCTCAGTGTTTCCAGAACCACGTTCCTGACACTGAGGCAGGCCCTACAACACCTGAATCCAATCTACCATTGCAGACTGCAGACAGCCCTGGCCCTCCATGTCCCCTCACCCCTGCATGAAAGCACATATGCACACACATGTGAACACACACACAGACACATGCACACATAAAAACAGACACATACATGCATGAGCATGCACACACATGCATGCACATACAACATGAACACACAAACATATATAGACACATGCACACATGAACACACATGTCAGTCTAGCCCTCTCTCACCCACTCTCTCACTCTCACCCACCTCCCCCTTCTGCTAAACGACAATACAGCAAGGCCCTCAACAGACACAGCCTCCCAGCCTCAGACTGCAGCCTCCAGGCTGTGAGGGTCTCAGGTGATGTGTTATAGCCACACAAATAGACCAAGACAGAGCCCACTCTGTCCTTTATGCCTCCTGAATAAAAGGATAAGGATGTCCACTCAAGGCCCCCAGTCAGCAGCTGCTGCTCGCTGGGCCTTGCTCTAAGGTCCCCTACACAAGCCCCACCAACCCCGCAATGCACTGTTACCCTCATGGCAGCGAGCCCAAGTCCCCTCTGCTGCGGGGTCTTCCTACAGGGTCTTAGTCCATGTGGCTGCTAGAACAAGGTACCATAGACCGGGTGACGTACAAGAAACGGGAATTCATCTCCCACGGTTCTGGAGGCTGGAAGTCCACCATCCAGGCACAGCAGATTCCAGTCTCTGCCGAGGGCCTCTTTCCTGGTCCAGAGACAGCACCTTCTCACTGTGTCCTTGCTAGTGAGGAGGTGCAGGGAGCTCTCTCAGGTCCCTTTTAACAGGGCACTTATCCCACCTGTGGTGGCCCCACCCTCATGACTTCGTGACCTCCCAATGGTCTCTCCTCCTAACACCATCACATTGGGGGTTAGGGTATGAATCTGGGGGACAAACCTTCAGCCCACCACAGAGAGAATCAACATAGAGAGAAAACTGCCTTGTTTGGGTAATGCCCTGGTTCAGTCCCTAGCAATCAGGGCATGAATACTGAATTCTTATTAAATTAAATGACAAACACATCCTCCAGTGATTTAAAGTAGTTAGGCCTGTGCAGGGGGCGGTGTGGCTGCAGGCCTGAGACTGTTCCCCTGGAACGGCTGCTTGCGAGACTGGCCCTGGGCTACACCTGAGAACTTGGATGTCTTGGGGGGTCCCCACCATTCCCTAAATGATGAGGGGCATCCTGTACCTAAGCCATCTGTGCAGATGATGTTTATACCACACACCTGCTCTCCTGTTGGCAGGGCTGTCTATCTGAGCAGACCCCAACACAACCCTGGGCACCATGTCTCTCACAAGCTTCCTGTTGGACGACACACGTGGTCAGAGCCTGCTGCTGGGGGAACCAAGCCCCTCCTGGGACTCTGTGGGGAGCAGCTCTGGAAGCTTCCACCTGGTTTCCCTGGACCTTCCTCCTCCACCTTCTCCCTCTGCTGACCATGCTCCACGTCCGTTCTCTGTGACAACTCACAGCTGTCCTGCAGCTGTGCCAAGCCCTGGGAGTGCTCCCAGTGAATCACAGAGCTGCGAGTACTCTTAGGGACCGCAACACACACGTAAGTGTAATGTTAGACTCAAACTCTAGCACCCAGTTATCATAAACTAAGCACTGAATTTCCTCTTTTGCTCCTAAAGTATCTGTAACTATTTAATGTGTCACTGCAAAGCCCACTGCCCCAAAGCAGCCAGTCTGACCCATCCGCGAAGATCCGGCGTCATGCTGCACATGAGAACAGCCAGTTTTACCAAAATCTGTTGCAGAAATGACGGAATCAGCCAGAGGATCCATAAACAAAAACAGCACACAGGAAAATGAGGTCCTTTTGTGAAGCGACAGTAATTCTACATGGAGGACGTTGTCATTCAGAATGAAACTGTGCTACTCGGATTTCCCAAGGAAACACTCGCCCGAGAACGCACTCAGCCTTGCTGGGTTTGGGTGGATATTTTACCCTTTACAGAAACGTTGAAGTAGCCAAGGTGTTAGCTGACATCTGCGAACATAATCAGTACAAATCCCGTCTACTGGGAACATAACACTCTGTCCGCAATTTATACAAAAGCCCACAAGGCTGAGAGATGTTGATTTGCTCATTTACCAC
The DNA here is from genome assembly GCF_009828535.3 of Hylobates moloch. Taxonomy (NCBI): domain Eukaryota; kingdom Metazoa; phylum Chordata; class Mammalia; order Primates; family Hylobatidae; genus Hylobates; species Hylobates moloch. The sequence goes on from NW_026652283.1 coordinate 127,341,031, forward strand.
AATCAGACAATCCATTAAGCTGGCAAGAGAAAGAGGAAAATGACCCACGGAATCTTGAGTAAAATCAAGCTAATAATTCATGACAATTTACAGCTGATGAGCAGATAAAAGACACACAAAAGAATCATGATGGTTTCCTTGGATTTGCCATTAGTGTTCTTTCTTCCATCTGGAAAACTGAAGGTCACGTGTGAAAAGCCAATCTCAGATTTCAGACAGGAGGCTACTGTGGTTTTATGACAGCTCAGTGGAGGCAGGAGGCAGAGCCCCAGGCCTGTGGCCTCCAGATCCAGGTGCACGGAGAGGGGACACGGAAGTCTGTGTCATCCACCAAGACAGAGAAAGGTGAGAGAGACAGATTTCCTGTCCCTCAGAGCAATTCCTTAAACTGTTTTTGACATATTTTTTTTTTTAGCTTCCAATGTGTCCCTTCTCAGAGTCTCCGCACACACATAAGAGGAAATCAAAATTTACACCAAAGCCAATTCTCACAGCTAGCAGGAGGCTGCACGCCTTTGTCGTCCACAGGGCAGGTGGGAGCTTGGGTTTAGGGGCTGAGTCCCAGGACCGCCGCCCACTAGCTGAGTGCCCTGACCAAGTCACTGCGCCTTCCCAAGACCAGTGTCCTCGCTAATAAGAGAGGAGTAATAATAAAGACAGCTCCAGGTATTAGTGAAGGTAAGAGGGAAACGCAGCGGGGCCACCTGCAGCTCCCGCCACCCAGCAGTCACAGAACAGTCACTGCTTGCCAGCTCCGAGTGTGGTTCCTGGCATCTAGCAGGCTGTGGGGCACATGGCGTGGGCTCCATGAATCTTCTTAAATGAGGGAGGAAATCCATGCCCCCATCCATAGCCACAAATACTACAAAACTGCATGCTTTCTGGCAGTTGATCTGAGCAATGTGGCAGCTGGATAAATAAATGTGACAAGTTTTTTGAACAGAGGCTGAATTGACCAGTCCGCAAATCCCAGGAACTCACAACGGTGTTTGTAAATGTACACAATAAAATACACAAAAAATTATACTGAAATAGACTAATCAAATAGTCTTCATCATAATATACTAATATAGGTGCTTCCATTAACACATTATTTTAAATTACCTAGTAGCAGAGAAACAGCAGCAACCATTCCAAAGCAGCGATGAGCTTACACGTCGCTCACAGGTAACACAACACTGACGTGATAAGAAAACACAGTCATACGTTACTTAACAATGAGGCTACATCCTGAGACACGCGTCACCGGGCAACCTTGTCAGGGTGCGAACATCAGAGTGTACTCACACACACCTGGATGGTGCGTTCTACCACACCCCTGGGTTGAATGGCACAGCCCACAGCTCCCGGGCTGCGCACCTGCACAGTGTGTGACTGTACTGAACACCAAAGGCAACTGTAACACACAGCACTTGTGCAACTACATACCGAAAAGTCTTCTCTCAACAGCAAACATCTATGGCACAAACAGAAAAATCATATCTTAAAAACATGTTGTTTTGATACAGAGAACTCCGTCTGGACAGTGCGTCTTTCATCTTTTGCTGTGTCTCTCCTCGTGCATCACATAGCTCTGTACATGGCCTCTTTGCAACATTTTCTAATGGTGTGAATCTTGGTTATTTCCAAAGCGAAAACGGAGAGAGTGAAAGACAATATAATGTGAGAAAAGTTTGTTACCAATTCTTTAAAGTCAAAAAAAATTATTAACTATTACTTTAGGAAAATTGAGACAATCACAGTGTATTACAACACTGGGGCAAACTTTCAGGATTACCCTAATAGTAGCCAGATAGTTTTGCAACATTAACATTTCATGCTATTATAAAATAATTATAAAATACATAAAGGCCAATAATGCACATATTGCTTTCTGGGGTCTAATTTTACTTCTTAGCTAAAATAAAGCACGCCAACATTTAGTTGGGCTATTCAAGCAACAGCCTCATGTCATCCACAGACAGACACACAAATATACATAAACATAGACATATACTCTGCCAAATTGTGAAAAGAACAGTTTCCCTATTCCAAAATATTCTTATTAAGAATTAATTTAAAGCTTTCTGTGAAGCAATAAAAACACTTAAAAGCAAATTTGATGATTTTTTTCTTAAAATACATTGTAAATTGGAAATAAAATTCTGCACAAAGTGCAGAAGTCTTTCAAGAGGCAGCATAACTTTTAACTTGTAGCAACAGGTGGAAAGTTCAAAAAATTGCTTTTAGATACAACTCCAAAAGCACAATGCATTTAAAAATGTGATAAACTGGACATTATTAAAATTAAAATATTCTGTTATTCAAAACACTATTTTGATACACTGTTAAGAAAATGAAAAGACAACGCAGAAGTGGGGGAGATATATCTGCAAATGTCACATCTGACAGGGGACTCAGACCCAGAATACAGGGGGAAGTCTCAAAACCAAACATTAAAATACAAACAACCTAGCTTTTTTTTTTTTTTTTTTTTAAGACAGAGTCTCGCTCTGTTGCCCAGGCTGGAGTGCGTGGCACAATCTCGGCTCACTCCAACCTCCACCTCCCTGGTTCAACCAATTCTCCTGCCTCAGCCTCCCAAGTAGCTGGAATTACAGGCCCATGGCACCATGCCCAGCTAATGTTTGTATTTTTAGTAGAGATGGAGTTTCACCACGTTGGCCAGGCTGGTTTGGAACTCCTGGCCCACCTTGGCCTCCCAAAGTGCTGCAATTTCAGGTGTGAGCCACTGCGCCCAGGCAACCTACCCTTTTTAAGTGAGAAAAATATTTGAACAGACACTTCACCAAAGAGTAAAGATGGAAAGCAGGCACGTGAAAAAAGGTCCTATGTCATCAGTTATCAGGGGAAATGCAGTAAAACCTTGAAAGAGATACAACTCTCCACTATTAGGACAGCTGGGAGACGATTAGCCCAGGCTACAGGGGTCCTGGAGGGATGTGGCACCACTGGAACCTTCGGGCAAGGCTGGTAGAAACCCAAAAGGGCAGTCAGTTTGGAAAGCAGTTTGGCAGCTTCTCATAAAGTTAAACATACACTACCATTGACACAGCCACTCCCATCCCAGGCATCAAACTAAATGCCCAAGTGAAATGAACCCAATTTCCACAAAAAATCCTGCGCTCAGTATTTACAGTAGTTCATTCATCATTGCCAGAACCTGGAAACAGCTCCAATGCTTTCAGCAACGGAGTACATAGAAACACCAGCACGTTCCTGTGCTGGAACACGGGCACGTTCCTATACTGGAACAGACACCGCACGACCCTATACTGGAACAGGCACCGCACGACCCTATACTGGAACGCGCACCACGCGTTCCTATACTGGACACACACCAGAAGATCCTAGACTGGAACATGCACCACAAGATCCTAGACTGGAACAAACCCTGGCACGTTCCTACACTGGAACAGGCACCGCACGACCCTACGCTGGAACAGGCACCGCATGACCCTACGCTGGAACAGGCACTGCACGTTCCTACGCTGGAACAGGCACCGCACGTTCCTAAACTAGAACACACACCACACGATCCTATACGGGAATACTACTCAGCAATTTATAAAAATCAACTATGAATTCACATAGCAATATAGTTAAGTCTATAATACATCATGCTAACTGGAAGAAGCCAGTGTCTCAAAGTTGCCTCCGGTAAACTCCATCTATGTCACATTTTGGAAAAGGAAACACCACAGACAGAGAACAGGCAGGCAGGTGCCTGTGGCTGGGAGCAGGGCAATAGGAAACACAGAACTGAAGACTAACAGGCCCACACTTGCAGGTGCCACGAAACAAGATCTTAGCAGAAGTGTTTACCCCTTTAATACTCACATTAAGTCTAAATCAAAGTATAAACAAACAAGCAAGCAAGCATCCAAGCTAAAAAGTCAAAATAAGAACCACCAAACAGAAGAAAGTAAAGGAGAAAAAAAAAAATAAAGACAGGAGCAGAAATTCATAGAAACTAAACAGAAAAAAGGCCACAATCAAAGGCCGGGCACGGTGACTCAAGCCTGTGTAATGCCAGCACTTTGGGAGGCCGAGGTAGGCGGATCACTTGAGGCTAAGACTTTGAGACCAGCCTGGCCAACATGGTGAAACCCTGTCTCTACTAAAATTACAAAAATTAGCCGGGTGTGGCTGCATGTGCCTGTAGTCCCAGCTACTCTGGAAGCTGAGGTGGAAGAATTGCTAGAACTCAGGAGGCGGGGCTGCAGTGAGCTGAGAAAGTGCCACTTGCACTCCAGCCTGGGTGACAGAGCAAGACCTTGTCTCAAAAAGAAGAAAAAAGGAAAAGAAAAAAGTACACAATCAAGATTATCCAATCAGAAAGATCATTTTAAAATTCTGGTCAGAGTTACATGAAAAAGAAGGAAAAAAAGTGTAAAATATATCTCAATTACACTGATATTAAAACTGTTTTTAATTTTAGTCAAAAATTAAAAATAAAACACTAATAGCCAGTATCGATGAAAAGGGAAACATAAGTAAAAACAATGCAAAGATTAAATAGATCAAAAGAAACACTGTGAACTTTGGCCAATACATCTGAAAACTAAGATAATATGGAAAATTTCAGAAAAAACAACATTTTCCTGAATTGTGTCAAGAAGCAGCAGAAAACCTGAATATTCCTACAACTCTAACAGTTATTGAATCAGTGGTTTAAAATCTTTCCACAAAGAAAACACCCAGGCCCATGTGTTTTTAATGGCAAGTTCTGCCAAATATTTAAGGTAAAATAATTCCAACTATACAAAAACTATTCCATAGTAATCAAAAGCACCATTTTACAACTCATTTTATAAGGACATATAACCTTAATAGTAACCCCTAACAAGAAAAATAGGAGAAGCAAGAATTACAGGCTAGCATCATGTGTGAAGATGGATAGAATAACCCTAAACAAAATAAGAGCAAGCCAGACATGGATGTGCTCAACATCACTCATCACTGGGAAAATGCAAATCAGAACTACAAAGAGATATCACCTCATCCCAATGAGAATGGCTATTACCAAAAATACAAACATGTCAGGAAGGATGTGGAGGAAAGAAAACACTAGTGCTGCTGGTGGGAATGGAAAAAAGTATCAAGGTTCCTAAAAAAATTAAAAATACAACTACCATATTATCCAGCAATCCCACTACTGGGTATTATCAAAAGGAAATAAAGTCAGTGTCAAAGAGATCTCTGCAGTGTCATGTTCACTGCAGCACTATTCATCATATCCAAGATATGGGACCAACCCAACTGTCACACACCAAAAGATGAATGGATAAAGAAAATATTGTACTTATACACAGTGGAATACTATTCAGCCATAAAAGTAGAATCCTTTCACTTTGGGCAACATGGATGAATATAAAGGACCTATGTTAAGTGAAGAGAGCCAGGCACAGAAAGGCCAACACCACATGATCTCACTCATGTGCAGAATCTCAGAAACCCAATCTCACAGAAGCAGAGAGTAGAATTGTGGCTACCAGAGGTTGGGGAAGAGTGTGGAAGGGGCAGATGGCAAAAGGAAGGTCAATAGTGCAAAGCTACAGTTAGATAGGAAGACTAAGTTCTGGTGGTCTGTTGCATAGTGGAATGACTGGAGTTAACAATAATGTATTGTTTATTTCAAAATAGCTAAAACAGAGGTTTTTCAATGTACTCATTAGAAAGAAATGGTCAACGTTTGAGGTAATAGATAAGCTAATTGCCCCTATTTACCCCTTATGCAATTTCTACATATATTAAAACATCACATTGTACTCCGTAAGTGTGTATAAGTATTATTTTCAAACATAAATAACAAACGTTTACAAAGAAATTCATACATCTATGGCCAACTGATTTTTGACAGGGGTGCCAAGACAATTCAGTTATGAAAGAACAGTCTTTTCCACAGATGGTGCCAGGACAGCTGAACAGCCAAATGTCAAAGAAAGAAGTTGGATCCCTTCCTCACACCATATGCAAACGTCAATGCAAAATGGATCAAAGACCTAAATGTAAGAGCAAAAGGTATATAAAACTCTTAAAAGAAAACAGCATAAATCTTCATGACCTTGATTAGGCAATGGTATCTTAAATATGACATCAAAAGCACAAGCAACAAAAAAAGAAATAAACTGGATATCATCAAAATTTAAAACATCTATGCTTCAAAGAATACCATCAAGAAAAGTGAAGGTAAAAAGACACCCTATAGAATGAGAAGAAATTATTTGCAGGTCATACATCTGATAAGGACTTGTATCTAGAATACATAAATCCTCACTATCCAATAATAGACAAATGACCTAGTTTAAAATGGGCAAAGGATTTTAATAGATATTTCCCCCAAAGGAGATATACAAATAGCCAACGAGCACATGGAAAGATGTTCAACATTATTAGCCATGGGAGAAATGCAAATAATAACCACAACACCATACCCTAAAACACCACAATACCATACCCTTCACACCACTTAGGATGGATAGAATAAAAAAGCCAAATAACAAGTGCTGGTGAGGATGTGACAAAATCAGAACCCTCCTATATGGCTGGCAGAAACGTAAAATCGTGCTGCAACTTTGGAAAACAGTCTGGAACGTCCTGAAAATGTTCAAACAATTCCACTCCTAGGTATATACCCAAGAGAAATAAAGACATATGTTCACGCAAAAAATTGTGCACAAATACGCACAGCAGAATTATTCACAACAAACAGTGTACACAACCCAAAAGCTTTAAACTGATGAATGGATAAATAAAATGTGGTATATCTGTACAAATGAATGTCATTCAGCAATAAAAAGAAAATACCTGCCATAACATGGACGAACCTTAAAACATTATGCTAAGTGAAAGAAGTCAGTCACAAAAGTCCATATATTGTATGATTCTGTTTACACGCAATGTCCAGAGCAGGGAAATCAACCGAGACAGAAGTGGATTTGTGGTGGCCAGGCCTGGCCTGGGGAGGAGGCAGGGGAAGGGAGGATGGCTAAGGCAGGTGGCGTTTCTTTGGGAGACGCTAAAGCCATTGAATTGTGTACTTTAAACAGGTCAACTGCATAGTATATGGGTTACATATAAGTAAATTTGTTAATAAAAAATAACATTTACTGTACAATTTCATGTATATGAAAGTGAAATATAAGCAAAACTAATCCATGTGGTTTGGAGTCCCCACAGTGGGGATCCTTGATGGGCAAGGAAAGACAGCATGGCTGGGAAGGGGGTCAAGTGAGACTGTAGTCTACCAGTACTTCCTTATTGATCCTTGATAGGCGAGGAAGGACAGCATGGTTGGAAAGGGGGTCGAGAGAGACTGCAGTGTACCAGTACTTCCTTATTGATCCTTGATAGGCGAGGAAGGACAGCATGGCTGGAAAGGGGGTCGAGAGAGACTGTAGTCTACCAGTACTTCCTTATTGATCCTTGATAGGCGAGGAAGGACAGCATGGCTGGAAAGGGGGTCAATCGAGACTGCAGTCTACCAATATTTCTTTGTTGATCTGGCTGCTGAGCAGAAGGCTGTGCTCCCTTCATGAAAACTGAGTGGCTGTGAACTTAACGAGTGGCATAACCTTTTGCAGGTATGTCATAGTTCAATAAAAATGTCTTTTAAAAAAAGGTAAATCGATGTATACATGAACCATCCCTACTATTTTGATTCAGTTTCACTTCCTAATAGAGAAATTACTAATTCCTCACTCTCACAAACACTTCCTTTCTAACTCATTCACTGCAATAGCAGAGCTGACGAATACTATTCATGGTGAACCACAAAGTAAACAAAAATATGTTAAACAAATGAAAAAAATTAGTAGAGCACTCCATATCAAAACATTTTTGGCAACAGGTACTATTAAATGTCAAAAGCCATTTACAAAATAATTTACATTCACACATTAAAACATATTACCAATGTTTTAAAATATTTAATCCCCTAAGTAATCCATTTAAGTGTGTCTAAAACAAGCCAGATAAACATCAATGACTTAAACATATGTTTTCCATACAGTTACTCTTATTGACAACTTAATACACATGAAGAAATGTAAAGATATCATGTAGCAAGGACACAGAGACAGAAAGTCTAAGCCTTTCTTTTTAAATACTCCTTTACAACTACTCCGCGTGAGGAATGTGGTGAATGCAGCGACACAGCTTTCAATCCTCCCAGACCAATCATATCACACATCACATCACACAAAGCAACAAGATAGCAAAACCCAAAAACCATTTACAGCAACCAGGTGACCAGACAGCCCAGGGAGTGCAAAACATGGGGAACCGCGCCAGGATCTGCATGGCATCTGTGTCCTAGGACAGAGGGGCAGTGGCTGGTGAGGGACAGGCCAGGCCCAGTGGAACCCCAGGAGAGGCCGTGGCACCCACTCCACACCATGGCATGGTGGCCCAAGCCAGGCCTCAAAGTCGGAAGGGGATTTGCCCACCAGCAGTCAGTGAGCAGAGGTGTCTCCCCGTAAAGACAGCCCCCATGAACTCCTGATACTGATCAGCCACACCGTCCTTCCAGGAAAGGGTCTCATTCTGAGATGATAATAGGACTGAGGGAAAAACATGTCGATAAAACCAGGGGCAGGGAACAGAGCTACGAAATCTCAGAAGTCAAACTGCCACCTTCTTAACTCCACATGAAAACGACAGAAGGGAGAGCTCTAGGAAGTCGGAAAAGCTGTCCCAGATTCTGCTTTCTTCCCAAAGTTCAGCTATATTAAGGTCATATAAAAACAAGCAACAGAAAGCTATCACCATGGTCAAATCAATCCAATAAAAGTTATTACAGAAAACAAAGAAGCCGAATGACACCCCTGCCTACACACAACGAAAGCCCGCCAGAGAGGTACATCCACAAAGTGAATGAAAGCCCGCCAGACAGGCATATCCACAAAGTGAGTCAAAACTACCACCTGCTTCTATAAAACAAGTTGGAAGACACTAAGAAGATTACATAAGGCAGAAAAGAACAATGTAAATCAGAATTAGAAAAACTTAAAGCTGAAGCAAGAGAACTCAGGGAAAAAAGTTTAGAAATAAATGATAGCTCATTTCAGAAATGAAGAATAAAATAGAGGAAACAAGAATGAATAATCACAAATGATGCATTAAGAAAAACATATGGTTGAAAAAAGAAGAAAACCCCCAAAAAATGAAGTCGCAAATATTAGACAGGCAAAGAAAACAGAAAGAACAGATAATAAGAATCCCTAAAAGTGAAAAGCAGAGCAGCAGGAGAGGACAAATGTTAGAATCTATAATTCGTAAATGTTCCCTGAAAATTTAAAAGTTTGACTACATATTGAAAGAATGACCATGTACCAGAGAAATTAACTCAGAATGATGAACACCAAGGCATACAATAATACGGTTACTGAGCAATAAAGAGAGTAAAAGTCCTCTGGCATCGAGACGGAAAGATGAGTTACTGTTAAGGGAAACAGATTCGAGCACATGCCTGTTCAACAGCATCATATCAGGTTAGAGGAATGCAGAACAACATCTTTAAGATATGCCAGGAAAGTAAATATAAACCCATCATTGCATATGCAGCAAACCTGGCCTTCAGGTATAAAGGACACAGAAAAACTGACAGCAACATACAATCGCTCAAGGAGTATTGTTCCCATGAATATGTTTTGAAGAAAGTTCTAGACAACAAACTCCAGAGAACCACAAGGACTAGAGAGATGGCGACCTAAGGACCAGTAGTTAGGAGTAAACATGTGGCTACTCATAGAACCCTAAGTGATTACCAGAAGGGAAAGGATGCAGAATTTAATGGATCTGCTCTGACAATGCCAATATATTATGGCACTAAAAATGCAGTACACAGGGGAGCACGTGAGAAAGGTGCTTGGTGTCTTCCATAGTCACACTGGTGGCAGTGTCCACACTGTTCTGTTAAGACTGCCAGGTTCACGACATAGGACAGAGGAAATGTTTAATTATGGACTGCTGTAACTGTATTATATCCTGTGCTCTTGAGAATCAGGATAATCAGCAAGGCATACAAGAGACACAAATGTGATATGAAATAGCCATAGTAAAAAGTATTCCAAATTCCTAAGTTCAAATTGGAAGTATCAGTATTAATTCACGTGACAGTCTTCAAAAACTCACATGCTGCCAGGTGTGGGGGTGGCACCTGCGGTCCCACCTAATCAGAGGCTGAGGCAGGAGAATTGCTTGAGCCCAGGAGTTCAACACTACAGTGACCCAAGATCACACCTGTGAATGGCCACTGCACTCCACCCTGGGCAATATATAGCAAGACCCCATCTCAGAAAAAAATCACATGTATTTCTAGCTTTGCCTCAGAAGGGTCTAGAAACAATGACCTTCATGTAGCAATGTATACCCCTAGCAACTGGGTTGTGTTCTTGAAATGCCAGTTTCACTAAACATAGCAGAGTTTCTTAGATAACAGATAATTCCAAGTCTGGGACAGAATACGGGCAACATGAACATCTATCAAAGGCTGCCAGGGTTGTGTCCCAAGGACTCAGAAGCCAAGTGAAGAGGCCCCCACTGGCCAAAGATGGACCAGTGTGAGTGTCAGTATGAGCGACCATCACAAGGCGCTGAGATGCCAAATGTGCACCATGCATGAGTTCATCATAATAGTTTTAATGAATTGGTCCTCTTTGGAGGGTGAGATAAACCAATTCATTACTTGATAACTTTTAAATTCAGGGGAAGAATCGAGGATTTATCTTGGCTTTCTCGTATGAACTGCTCCATTTCATAATGAAATAGATGAAGGGCTGTTGTTTTATAGAAACAAGTTCAATTTATATATGAGAAATAAAAGGTAAAATCAAAATATTACCACTCTCCAACCCCCAGTGAATTCATGGGTCTAGGCTCTCATCAATCAATACTTTCTGACATCACCAGAGACCGACATCTAGACAAAGCGTCCGTGGGATGAAAGGGCACAGCCACTGCTGAGTCCTGCCAAACAGAATATGCAAGGGGATCCAGTCTCTGGATCCAGCTGCCAAGCCTGAAAACACAGAGGAATGCACGAGGTACACCACGTAGACGTGTTCGCAGAATCCAGAGTGTGGGGAGACGTGCAGGCGTGCACCATGTAGACACACTCACAGAATCCAGAGTGTGGGGAGACGTGCAGGGGTGCACCCTGTAGACGCACTCGCAGAATCCAGAGTGTGGGGAGATGTGCAGGCGTGCACCGCGTAGACGCACTCGCAGAATCCACACTGTGGGGAGACGTGCAGGCATGCACCGTGTAGACGCACTCACAGAATCCAGACTGTGGGGAGACGTGCAAGCATGCACCGTGTAGACGCACTCGCAGAATCCAGAGTGTGGGGAGACGTGCAGGCGTGCACCGTGTAGACGCACTCACAGAATCCAGAGTGTGGGGAGATGTGCAGGCCAAACGGCCCGGGGAAAGAGGAGCAGGAGAAGAGGCTGTGGATCGAAAGAGACCTAAAAGGCATCTCAGTGGAGACAGACCTGAAGGCTGAGCTGCAGAGGCAGGGAATGCCTATGTGGGTGATGAAACGGTGAATAAACATGAAGAAGTAATAATCATGAGCATCAGGGCAGGGCACTTAGGGTGGGAGCAAGGGTGCTGACCAGGACGAGGCACACAGAGGGACAGGTGGCACCATCCTGTTTTTCACTGAGGTGGAGATTCATCTCACAACCAAACTTCTGTAGCCTTTGGCCAGACTCTTCCCACCCATCCTAAGCCTAGGCCTGGGAACCACCATGGTACTCTCTGCTTCTGTGAGTTCAATGTTTTAGATTCCACGCATAAGGGAGGACAGGCGGCATTTGTCTTTCTGTGCCTGGCTTATTTCACTCAGCATAAAGTCCTCCAGATTCATCCAAATGACACAAATGCCTTCATCTTTTTAAAGGCTGAATAGTATTCCATTGTGCATCTATATCAGCACATTTTATCCATTCACCTGTTCTTCGATACCTAGAATGATTCTATATCTTGGCTACTATAAATAATGCTGCAGTGAACATAGGAATGCAGACATCTCCTCAACACACTGAGTGCATTTCCTTTGGATTTGTGCCAAGAAGTGGGACGGCTGGATCACATGGTAGTTCTATTTCTATTTTTTTAGGAACCTCCATACTGTTTTCATAATTGCTACTCTAATTTACATTCCCACTAACAGAGTTCCCTGTTGCTGTAGAAAAGGAACCAGGGTTCCCTTCTCTCCACCTCCTCACCAACACTTGTTGTCTTCTCGTTTTCAGTAACAGCCATCCTAACAGGTGTGAGGTGATATCTCACTGTGGTCATATGTAAGCTTTTCCTGATTTAACAAAATAACAGGTAACCTCACTGATGAGAATTTTGAGCATCTAATCACTGTGACGAACTTCTGCTTACAGACTGGCTAAAAGCAGCGCTTCGCCATTTCAGATGCTATTTGTCATAACCACAGACATGCTCTCGCTCCCCAGGAAGTCACCAGCAGGGGAATCACAGTCCAGCTTTAATTAATTGCCTTTACTTCTGCCTGCTGTCAGCCATGACGTGGAAGCAAGAAGGCTCTTTTTCTCTCATTAAAGAAAGTTCTTCATTACTTGTTCTTTCAGTCTTAAGGGATCCCTGTTTGCAGTAAAAGAAGTTTAATTGCATTAACACGACAATATAGTTAGGAGTAAAAAAAAATGTACAAGAGCTTTTCCCTTTTTTTGGTGTCCCTGAGCACTTGTCCAAGCTAGAAAGGGAAATCCATTGGATCTATAATTAATATTTTTTACTTTAAAGCTTATCAAACAATGTATATGATGGATTAAATGAAATTCCTGAAGACCCATATATTATCAATGTACAGTAGTGGTTCACAACCCTGGCTGTACGATGAAATTTTTCAGAAAGCACTAAAAAATAAAATAAAATAAAATAAAATAAAATAAAATAAAATAAATAAAATAAAATAAAATAAAATAAAATAAAATAAAATACTGATGCCAAGACCACAGCCCAGAACAAATGAATCAGGATTTTTGTGAGTGGAGTAGCTGATTTCTCTTAGGTTTTAACCATGAGATTCCTAAACACAATGAAGTCGTTATGCTGAAAGAGAAAAAGTTTCTGACCACTTTTCATTTTAAAAATATTAAGTAATTTAAAAGGAACAAAGGGAGGGGAAAGACAAGAAGTACGATGCCAGCATCCCTTACATTATTGTAAAGTATGTTTAGGACATCATCAGGAGTCTGCACATATTTAATTCAATTTCCACCATCGTCCACACTACAGGATCCACACAGAGTAGCTAATTTAACATTTGTTTACCAAATATTAATGTAAATGAATTTCAGGCTGGGCACAGTGGCTCACGCCTGTAGTCTCAGCACTTTGGGAGGCCAAGGCAGGCAGATCACTTGAGGTCAGGACCAGCCTGGCCAGCATGGTGAAACCCCGTCTCTACTTAAAAAAAAAAAAAAAAAAAAAAAAAAACTAGCTGGGCGTGGTGGTGCACACCTGTAATCCCAGCTACTCAGGAGGCTGAGGCAGGAGACTTGCTTGAACCAGGGAGGCAGAAGTTGCGTGAGCTGAGATGGTGCCACTGCACTCCAGCCTGGGCAACAGAGTGAGACTCCGTCTAAAAAACAAATTATATATTTTATATACACACACACACACACACACACACACACACACACACACACACAGATTTCTACCATACGTCCAACACAGCAGCCAGCCTGGGAAGCCAGGATGGACCAGAGACCGCTGCCTGCGGCCTGAGCACCTCCTTAGGTCAGGCAGGCAAATAAAAACACGTCTGCATCGCTACTTACTAAAGTAGGGATGGTGATGAACACATTATAAAAATGTTGAAAAGGATTCTGAGAAGTAATTTTTTAATATTACATTCTCTAGTATTCTCATCGTGCTTCAGTTTGGAGTCTCGGTCAAAACTGGTGTTTAATAAATTCAATGAACAACACTTATTATGAATCAGGCACCAGAAAAAGTGCCAGGAACACGAAGTTGAATGAAACACACTACTTACCCACAAGGTGCGGCCCCTTCTTCCGCAGGCTGCACACGTCGGAGGACTGGCCAGGCTGCCTCCAACACCAGGCCGAGCTCATGCCAGCAGCACTGGGCACACGGCCGGAGAGATCCCGAGGCCTGAGCACATCCGCTCCCGGGATCCCCGCCAGGAGGAAGGCGCTGCCACCCACGTGTCGCAGATGGGAACATGGAGATGTCGGGGGTAGCGCCCTATCCCTGCCCAGGAGATGGGACGTGGTCGAGATGGGACTCGAACCCCAGGAATCTGGCTCCAGAATCTGTGTTTCTAACCATGGCATTATCTTGCCAAGTAAGAGAAGAACATTGTTTTTCTACCACGGAATGTGAGGGGTGGGATCTGCTAAGGAGAACAGCAGCATGTGTGGGCATGTGCGCTGGGAGAGACGCGCGAGGAGAGGCAGAATGGAAGAAAAACATGAAAGGAGACGAGGGCAGAGTCTGGTATCGTCCTTCGGTAAAGTGATGAGAGAAACAAAAGATCTCCGTTTGATGCCATCTTTAAATAAGCAGCTTGTTAACGTGGTGTTCACGTGAAACGCTCTCGTCTCCTTAGCAACGCGGCCCTGGCCCCAGCAGAGCCCTCTCTCCAAAGCCCTTCCGGGGTCAAAGGGCAGCACCCGCAGGCGTGGAAACGGAAGTAGGAGCACCCCACCCCCACCCCCTGCCCGCAGGGCAGGTTCCCCAGCTCGGGCTTTATTCCCACCAGATGCTGGCCTGCAGAAGGTCACCCCGGCAGAGCCTCGGCCTTCTGTGCCCCCGCACCTGCCAGGCCTCGAACGCTTGCCCAGGAGATCTCAGGAGCCTGGCACACAGGAGCCCCCGGACCCCATCCCTGCCAGGGCGCCTGCAGGACCTGCAGAGCATCGCCCCATCCAGTGCCTCTTCCAGGACAAGGCCCAGTGCCCTAAGACCTGCTATCTCATGGACGCCCTCAAGGCAGGGCCCAGGACCAAGCCGACATCTCACCCGATGCCCGCACAGCGTCTACTCCACAGGAAAGAACGTAGACAGGGAGAGTCACCTCCCGCCTGAGACTTGCCGGGCACTGGAAGCAGGACGCGGCCGGGGCTTTCGGCGGAGTCCCCGGCCCGCAGCTGTATTCTCCAGCTTTCCCTGATATCTGTAGGATTCGGTGTCTAAATTTAAGACCAGAGAAAAAGCGTTCACAAACAACACAGCTGTTGCGCCACCGCTGTGCTCCATGGCTGCGGGTGTCCTTTACATCTCGGCATTTATTCTGTGTAAGTGTGGATCCATTCACCCTCATGGACAAAAAGTCTTCCAAGGAAGGAGCGTGTCTTAGACCCAAAAATGACCACACCTGTGATAAAAGGTGTGCGTTTGATACATGAAGGGATGGATACACAAACATCGCAGTTATGGCAGCGTAACAGGAAAGCAGTTCTGAGACAGCGACAGTGAGCCTGGACCCACACGAAAGAACGTGCCACAGACCGGCTGGTACAGGGAGAAAGCATTAACTCCAGAAAAGGGAAAGCCTGAATTAACTGTAAATTAACAGCCATAAATAGTCTTTAATAACTAAGTATTTCAGAAATTTGGTGACGCAGCCTAGCACAGAGAAAAGCATTTAATTCCAAGTTCACAGGTAGCAAACCTGAAGCTCAGGAAGAGAACTCGTTTTAAGAGTGCCTCAAAACCTGCACTGCGGAGAGAAGCCCTGTCAGCAGGGTTAGCTACAAACGAACCCTCAGACATAGGAGCACGGGGGACCATGGACTACAAAGCCACCACCAAAACCCTGAAATGTCAAGATGGGAGAGGGGGTGGGGAGCATTCTAGGGGGCGGCGTGAAGCACCGTGCGGAATCTAAAATAGGGCTTCGCCTGGGAGTGATGACGTCATGTTTTGATTTTTCACTTCATCTCTCCCAATGTTTCTGAAGAAAGCCACTTCAAACCCCAAATGTTGGCTTACTAGATTTTGGAAGCAGCTAATATTTGAATAGAAGTGGATAATACTTCAAGAATATAAAGAGAAACATATTTAAAAGTAAATGTTTTAAATGGTAGGCAATATTTCAAATAAAGTTTTATTCCTTACTACTCAGTTGTTTGGTGAATTCAATTCAGTGCATGGTACCAGAGAAGAAGCATTAACTCCATCCATATGAAAGCAGCCCCCCCTCCAAAAACACCCATGCACACTAACACATGTGCACACATGTGAGCAGTAACCTACATGCACCTGTGCACCCCAACATACATGTACACACATGCACACTAACATACATGCACACACAGACAGGCACACATATACACGTGACACAATGTGACAGCCTTGCTTGGGTTAATGAAGTCTCATTCTAGAAAGTTTTTTTTTGTTTTTAAACTATTTCAACCTTTATTGTAGGTTCACAGTTACATGTGCAGGGTTGTTACATGGATATACTACAGGAGGCTGAGGTTTCGGGTACAAATGATCCTGACATTCAGGTACTAAGCATAGTACCCAATAGGATCCTGTCACTCAGGTACTGAGTATAGTACCCAATAGGGCATAGCACCCACTCGACCCCCTCCTCCCTAGCAACAAGGAGGAGGTCCAGGACTGCATTTTCCAGAAGGTTTCCTTTTTTTGCGGTGATTTGGTCAAGGAAGACAGAGTGTTTTAAAGGTAGAAAGATCTAACACTCGTAAAACAGTCACAAGTTAAAGTGCAGGTAGGTGGAACACAGCAATGAGATTTGCACTTAATGTTTAAGCTGAATAGCATTAATTCTGTTCATCAAAAATGTCCTGAATGATGTGCTTGTGGCACTGAGGAAGGCAGGAGCATGAGTCCGCCTGCATTTGCTCAGAGTCTATTATGAACTTCATGGAACTATAATAGCTTAAACTTCTCAGCTTGTCTTTATGCCTGGCTCGTATTTTGCATGTTAAAGCCCACAAATTAAAACAGCCACACGCTGGCATGCAGGACTGGTTCTGCCCCAAGTGAGGGGCAGGGGCGTGTGGGGTCACAAAAGCCAGCGCTGCTCTACTGGGACTGGTCAGCCCATGGTCTAGTCCTCCGCTTCTTCCATGAGTGGAGAAACAAAATGACCGAATAGGATCGCATCCTGAGATGAGCTTGGTGTACTAGGCAACGCTGAGTTGCCTGGGAACGTGATTCAGCCCTGGTTTCCATTTCCCCTAATGAATCCCACTCCTTGGTTACTGATTGAATTGGGCAACGTCTCCAGCCCTGTGTGTGTCCCACACAAGGGCGAGCCCACTGCACCAATGAAAAGGCACGAATTCTCGTCCCACTGAGGAGCCACCAGCTCCATAAATAATTTTTTTCTTTTTTACCACTTTGAAAATGGCAGAGGCTAATCCGACCTGTCATGTTCTGATATAAAAGATGAAAAACTTCCTTTACAACTATTTTCCCAGGAAACACAGAAATTTTGTCTAAATCCATGGTAAAAATAAAATCTCTAAAGATGAAAAGTATGCATACATTTAAATAAAAAACAAGTCCTCTGGCAGAAGAATAATGACCCCCAAAGAAGTCTACACTGTGACCTTCAGAAGCTGAGAATTGGTGACCTCACATGGCAGAGGGACTTTGCAGAGGGGAGAAGCCAAGGGTCCTGAGATGAGACAGGGGCAATCCGGTACTAGCCATGGCCCACTCTAATCACAAGAGTCCTAAAGCCAAAGAATCTTGAGCCAGAGATGCAGCATCAGAGACATCCCCACCCCACCCTCTGCTGCTGGCTTTGCAGACGGAGGTGGGGCCACAAGCCAAGGCAGGCAGGACCCTCCAAAGCTGGGAAATGCTGAGAAACAGGTGCCCCCAGAATCTCAAGAGGAACTGGCCTGGCTGACACCTGGATTTTAGCCCAGCAAGACCCCTGTTGGACTTCCGACCCCCAGAACTCTAAAATAATAAATGTGTATGGTTTAAGCCAAGAAGTGTGTGACAATTTATTGCAACAAAAAGCCTGAATTCTCTCAGGAAATGGGTACTGGAGTGCTGACTCCCCCAGTGCGCCTTCCCAAAGTCTTAGGAATAATTGGGTGATGTCACCACTACTCTGACAGAGCTCTCAGACATTGGCATTAATCACATGTCTGCCATTTTTTAGAAACATTGTGAACACAGCATGAAGACAGGTAATCCCTGTCTCAACCCCAGTGCTGCTCACGGGGATGATGGGAGGACGCAGTGCTTGTCACAGATGTTTACTATGTTTGTACCTTCATCTACATGAATTTGAAATCCAGATCAGTGTGCTGTGTGAGAACCCAGAGTGAACGAGGGGCCCCGTAACCGTCATCCTATTACAAAGAACTGACTCCCAGGAGGAAAGGCCCACCCCATGCCCATACACCCCATGCCCATACACCCCGTGCCATCTCTCTCCTCCTAGTTGATCCCACAGTGTCTTCGCTGCTCAGCCCCCACCCAAAGCTGAGCACGATCTCCTGTCAGGGACCAGCAGAGGCTCTCAGCATGTGCTGCCTACTGCATCTGACATTCTTACACAAACACAGTTGTCCTCACTTCCTCCACAGGCACTCTGAAAAGGGAAATAAAGCTTTAACATAAGTGTTTATCAAAAAAATCAATGCAAAAGAAAAGTGACAAGCAGATATCCCATGACCACAATTAACATTTTCCCAAAATACAAAGATAATCTGACGTTAGAAAACTTCAACAGTATCACTTCTCAGTAAATACAACAGCGGATTCACCAATCAGAGGAAGAGACAAGCAGAGCCTTGACTTACAGACACACCTAAATAAATCCAGAAGAATGCAGGCAATGACTGTAAACCATAAAATTAAAATGTGACAGCTGGAAACTGGGTCCCTTCCTTACACCTTATATAAAAATTAATTCAAGATGGATTAAAGATTTAAATGTTAGACCTAAAACCATAGAAACCCTAGAAGAAAACCTAGGCAGTACCATTCAGGGCACAGGCATGGGCAAGGACTTCATGACTAAAACACCAAAAGCAATGGCAACAAAAGCCAAAATAGACAAATGGGATCTAATTAAACTAAAGAGCTTCTGCACAGCAAAAGAAACTACCATCAGAGTGAACAGGCAACCTACAGAATGGGAGAAAACTTTTGCACTCTACCCATCTGACAAAGGTCTAATAACCAGAATTTACAAGGAACTTAAACAAATTTACAAGAAAAAAACAACCCCATCAAAAAGTGGGCAAAAGACATGAACAGACACTTCGCAAAAGAAGACATTTATGCGACCAGCAAACATATGAAAAAAAGCTCATCATCGCTGATTAGAGAACTGCAAATCAAAATCACAATGAGATACCATCTCATGCCAGTCAGAATGGTGATTATTAAAAAGTCTAGAAACAACAGATGTGGGCAAGGCTGTGGAGAAATAGGAACGCTTTTACCTTGTTGGTGGGAATGTAAATTAGTTCAACCATTGTGAAAGACAGTGTGGCCATTCCTAAGGATCTAGAACTAGAAATACCATTTGACCCAGTGATCTCATTACTGGGTATATACCCAAAGGATTATAAATCATACTACTATAAAGACACATGCACATGTATGTTTACCGTGGCACTATTCACAATAGCAAAGACTTGGAACCAACCCAAATGTCCATCAATGATAGACTAGATTAAGAAAATGTGGCAGATATACACCATGGAATACTATGCAGCCATAAAAAAGGATGAGTTCATGTCCTTTGCAGGGACATGGATGAAGCTGGAAACCATCATTCTCAGCAAACTGTCACAAGGACAGAAAACCAAACACCGCATGTTCTCACTCATAGGTGGAAATTGAACAATGAGAACACCTGGACACAGGGCAGGGAACATCACACACTGGGGCCTGTTGGGGGGTGGGGGGCTGGGGTAGGGATAGCATTAGGAGAAATACCTAATGTAAATGATGAGTTGATGGGTGCAGCAAACCAACATGGCACATGTATATACCTATGAAACAAACCTGCATGTTGTGCACATGTACCCTAGAACTTAAAGTATTAAAAAAAAATAAGTGACAGCTGGACCAGGCATGGTGACTCACGCCTGTAATCCCAGCACTTTGGGAGCCCAAGGCCAGCGGATCACCTGAGGTCAGGAGTTCAAGACCCGCCTGGCCAACATGGTGAAACCCTGTCTTTAATAAAAGTACAAAAAAATTAGCCAGGTATGGTGGCCCGTGCCTGTAATGCCAGCTACTTGGGAGGCTGATGCAGGAGAATCGCTTGAACCCGGGAGGTGGAGGTTGCAGTGAGCTGAGATTGTTCCACTGCCCTCCAGCCTGGGTGACAGAACAAGACTTCATCTCAAAAAAAGAGAAGTTACAGCTGAATGTTTACATAGGGTTTGTTGGCAAAGAAAGGTTTTTAAAGGAAGGCATCAAAGCCAGAAATTTTACTTCTTACATATGAAACAAAATAACTCAAATGGCAATATCAGAAACAAAAATACTTGAATTGTAAATATATGAAAAAGGGTTAATACCTTGTTTTGATTTCAAAAGAACAAAATAAACATCCTAATAATATTGAAATGAGAAAATAGACCATGCAATGCACGCACCAAAAAAAAAAAAAAGATGGAAAACAAGGAAGAAACACACTCTACAGCACCCGTAACTTAAATAAACAGAATTGCAAATTATGTATCATCTGCCAAAGCAACAACTATAACAAGAATTTAAAAAGCAAATGTTAAAAATTAAAACAATTGAACTCATGGAGTTAGAGAGCAGAATGATGGCTCCAGTGGCTGGGAAGGGTCATGGGGGTTGGAAGGAAGTGGGGATGGTTAGTGGGTCCAAAAAAATGGAAAGAATGAATAAGATCTAATATTTGATAGCATAACAGGACTATAGTTTAATAATGTAATTGTACATTTTTAAATATCTAAAAGGGTATAATTGGATTGTTTGTAACAAAAAGGATAAATGCTTGAGAGGATGGATACCCCACTGACCCTGATGTGATTATTACACACTGCATGCCTGTATCAAAATGTCTCATGTACCTCATAAATATATACATCTACTACGTACCCACAAAAATTAAAACTTAAAAAAATTAAATAAAAAGCAAATTTTATATGTACAAATAGGTACATTTGCCTAGAAACTATTTTAAAACTTTACAATGAAGATCTTTAAAAATCTCCACATCTTTTGAAATATTTTAAGTCCAAAGAGCTATTCCAAGGAAATAATTAAGTACCCAAATAGAGGTAATTTATCCAAGCATTATTTATATCACTGGAGAATTGAACATTGTTATCAATAATGAGAGACTGGTACATAAACTGAGGTGTGCCCATGTAATGGGGAACCTCATAGCTATGAACACATTTTGAATATTTGATTGACAAGGAAAGTACTATAATATACTGCAGTTATTATAATAGGCACAAGATATCAATTTTCATTAATATAAACTATGAACCTATATGTGACTAAGAACATAGAAAATATGGAAAGTAAACCAAAACGGCAATAACAACCATCTCTGAACCTTTCAACTTTTCTCATTTTGTTTGTTAATTTTTCTACGGTAAGACATATGGCTTATATAGTTTGAAAAAAAATAACTAATTTAAAACAATTTATAGTTTTCATGATTTCTAGAAGCACAGCTCTGAATTAGATGAAAGGTCCTTTTTACTTTTGTGATGTGTATACTTACTTTTAAATAATGAACTTATTTCCTAATTTGTTGAACTAAAAAACTTAGAATTCTTTGCTTATAAATAAGCACGATGGGTATTCATCATCACATACCCAGAAGGCCTGGTAATAAGACAAGTGTTCTCTTTCCTTGAGAAACAGAGAGACCTCGGGGCACTTGGTCAAAGCTTGTCACCTTCATGGGTGATGAAATGGGAGAGATGGAACAAACTTCATCAGGGTCAAAAAAGAGACTGACAAATCTGAACTAGAACTCGGTTTCTAACAGCCAGGCAAATATTGATTATTTTTACACATTCTGCCTCCACTTTATTTTGCAACGTTAGAAACTGGATTCCTTACCAATATAACAGGCAATGTCAGTTATCTCACGGTGTTCTTGCTAGTTAAGGGAGAAATGGAAGAAAACACTATGAATTTCTCCTGGTTTAGCCTCATAAACAATGAAACCAAACAGGACTCATGGGTTTAATTTTTAAAAATTAGGTTTGTCAAAGCTAAACACACTTGAAAAAATTAGAAGGCACTCCCAAACCCTAACTAAAACCCAATGATTCATTACCCAGTAGAAATAAAAAATAGTATGTTTTAATACAGAGTTGCTTCTTGGTACATGAATCCATTACATATAGACACTTAGAATAATAAATGTGTCCTCCTTAGTTTCTTTTCCACATAGTCTTTGTCTTTGAGCAACATAGATCTATTCAGTTACCTGGAGGAAAGAGAATTTTCTTTTGCAAAATAAATTAGATTTCTACATTCAGAATTATTGTGGGTTGACCCAGAACTAATGCTAAGAATTCATGCTATAATTTATCTTATTTCAAATGAGACAAAATATCAAAATGCAGTCGTTCTTATGTTTGTCTAAGCACAACAGAAATGTAAATACTGTTCTAAGTTCTGCATGAAGATTGCAATTGCAATAATTACCAAAGTAAGGCTTATACATGCAGTTATTTACACTGAACTATCATATCATTGAAATAACCATTTGAATAAGCTAAGTAGGTTGTCTCAAAGACATTTTATTGTTATTCCTGAAAGTCCAAATGTGTATTTTAAAAATAATCCATTTAAATGAATTTGCATGCAAGTCTGCTACCATTCAATGTCCTAAGAACACCCATGAAAAATCCTCACATTGAAGACAATCAGTTCTATATCAAGGTTATATTATCTCCTTGTCCTTCTTATTCACACTCCAGAAGATACCTAAGTTTTATAGGTTAGGTAATAAAAATGAAGCCTTTTTCAGCATTTTGGTCTGGATGATTCTTGGCTGTGGGGCTGTCCAGGCACTGTAGGCTGTTCTGTGGCATCCCCCACCATGACCCATCGGATGTGGAAGTAAACGCCCTCCAACTGTGTGACCAAAAATGTCTCCCCACATTGCCAAATGTCCCTGGGGACAAAACTGCCCCCATTTGAGAACCACTGCCATAAGGGGAAACAGCATACATCCCCGTGGATATGGGGTAAGCCCTCCTCTAGTTCTGAAACACCTCCTCTAGTGAGAGAGAATGGAAAGACTGGATGTTTCTACGAAAACATTCACGAGAAAGACTGGCACGAGTTTGGAAAATGAGGAAACCCCTAAGCTTCTCTCTCCTTCCTCAAATCCACATAAATGACAAAGGTCTAAGAAGAAATCCCAAATGTAGCTGGGACACAGGATCACATAGGCCACCGACGAAACACTGAGGTCCCTCGAGCAACAGAAGAGACAAGTCAGCATGACTAAGTGAAGCACAGATGGGCAGAGAGGGCTGTGAGAGAGGGCGCGGGCCCCTCGAGACACCAGGCTGCAGCCACAGGCAGAAGGCAGGGCTCCCAGCTAATTCTGCTAAGCAAAACAACTATATCCCAAGAATGTCACAGAAACACAAAATACCCAGCACCCAAAAAGCTGAAAATTCACAGGGAAATTCTATAACACTAAATGCCTGTGGGAAAAAAGTCTGACATTGCTGACCTCAGCTTTGACCTTTAAAAAACCTGAAAAAGAAGAGCAAATTAAAACCAAAGTGAATGAAAGGAAGGAAATAATAAAGACCAAGACAGACATGAGTGAAGCAGGGAATATAAACACAACAACGAAAATCAATAAAACCAAGACAAAAGGAAGGAAATCGGGACATCAAAGAGGTATCTGCATGCCCATGTTGACTGCAGCTCTGTTTACAACAGCCAAGATCTGAAATCCACCTAAGTGTCCATCCACAGACAAATGGATAAAGAAAAGGTGGTACACATACACACTGGAGTACTATGCAGCCATAAAAAAGAATGAGATACAGTCACTTGCAACAATACTGATGGAACTGGAGTTCATTGTGTTATGTGAAATAAGCTGGGCACAGAAAGGTAAACACAGCATGTTCTCAATTACTTGTGAGAGCAAAAATTAAAACCCTGAACTCATGCAGATAGAGCAGAAGGATGGTTACCAGGGTAGTGGAGGGTAAGAAAGTCTGGTTAATGCATACAAAAATATAGTCAGATAGAATGAATAAAGTCTAGTATTTGATGCCACATCAGGGTGACTACAGTCAACAATTTCTTGTATGTTCTAAAATAACTAAAAGAGTATAATTGATTGTTTATAACACAAAGTAAAGATAAGTGTTTGAGGTGATGGATACCTTTTTCATCCTGATGTGATTATTTTGAAGTGCGTGTCTATATCACAATACCCCAAGTAGCCCATAAATAAATATACCTAATATGTACCCACAATAATTAAAAATTTTTAAAAAGGAAAATCAATGAGATCAAAATCTGGTTCATTGATAAAATCAATAAAATGAAAAAACCTCAGACTGAAGCGGAAGAACAGCGAGAAGACCCAAATTAGCAACATCTGGAATGAGAGGGATGATGTCGTTAGAGATAATAAGGGAACATGAGGAGCTTCATGCTAACAAACTTTCTCAGTGGGTGGGGATGCTTTGCCCACAGGAATTGGTGGTGCTGAAGACTGCCTGGCACTCACCGCTGGAGGGGAGTGCGGCTCCCTCTGGGCAGAGGCCAGCTGCTGTGGAATGGCCTCCACGCCCAGGAAAGCCCACAACAGAGAACTCTCTGACCCCAAATCCTAACCGTGGTGCCTATTCATCCTAAAGGTGTGCAGTTTCCCACAGAAAGCTCCACCCTCCCCAGGTAGAATCTAACAGGACAACCTGATTCCGCAGCTGTGTGGCTGAACCACAGGCACGTGGGTCTCAGGCGTCCAGGGCACGTATGTGTCCTGACAGCTGTACAGTAGCAGAGACCCTGTAGACGGTTCTGTGGGGTCATGTTGGGGACAGTGAGGGCAGAAGAAGAGCCCTCCTCTGGCAGGGTCTGCGGTGAGTTCTTGGGGGTTTCTCCAGCCGGCTCTTGCAGGATGTGGTGGGTATCTTACTCGCACCTGGAGCCAACACAGGGTGCTGCTTGTCCTGCAGCCAGAAGACATCGCTCCAGAGACCGCCACGGAGGTGGGGCGGCCCCTCTCAATATCTGTCTCCTATCCCCTGATGCCCTGCGGCTTCCATGGCCCCTCAGGGAGTGAGGTGCCAGGGGACATGCGGGGTGCTCCAGTGAATTGCGGCTGGAGGCTGAGCTGCCTGTGCCACCAGACCAGTGGGCAGAAAGGAAGTGGGTGTGACCACATCCCTGGGGTGCAGGAGAGCCTCTATTGCCGCTGATGAGGGCAGCATGTCTGGACCCTGGGTCCTCTGAATCGCTAGCACTACCACACTTACCAGACAAAGCTTGCAGAGGATGGCAGTGATCCCAGTGACTCCAAACAGGCAGAACCACCAGGAGGTGAGCACTCGTCTCCACCAGAGGGGAAGCTCCCGGAGCCAGGAATGGGGCCAGGACAAGGGGAACACAGGTGGGGGTGGGGACAGGAGTCATGAACACTGGGTCCTCAAACCATAAAAGCTGCCCGTATCACTGCTGTGTCACGTAGATATTTGTATATGAAAACTAAGCCAACGCGCTCCCTCATTTCCTGCAGGGAACCCTGGCAGCATCTAAATCGAGAGGGGCTGTGCTGAACCAGAGAAAGACGAAGGAATGTGTCCGGGCGTGGTAGGCTCACGCCTGCAATCCCAGCAGTGTGGGAGGCCAAGACAAAGACATCGCTTGAGCCCAGGAGTTCAAGACCAGCCTGGGCAACGTGGCAAAACCCCATCTCTACAAAAAAATACAAAAATTAGCCAGGCATGGTGGCAAGTACTCATAGGCCCAGCTACTCAGGAGGCTGAGATGGGAGGATCACCTGAGCCCAGGAAGTTGAGCTGTGAGCCATGATGGTACCACTGCATTCCAGCGTGAGTGACAGAGAGAGAAATGAAGAAGAAAGAAAGAAGAAGGAAAAAGGAAGATGAGGAGGAGGAAGAAAGAAAAGAAGAAGAAACTTTGTCCCAGGATCCTTTAGGAGTTAGGGGACGTGACAAATGCGATTGCAACTTCCCCTTTGGGATAAAGCTAAGTGGGATTCCATCGTATAAGGGATAACCGTGTCTCACGGGAGCTGCCATTGTCATCACACAACAAGAGAACGAGAGGACAGCCTGGGTGGATGGACCCAGGCCGCAGACTCCTGACCTCCCCCATCCTGGCTGCCCAGGGCTCCCGAATGGCCTCCCTGCACTTCTGACAGGTTCCCGTGCTGCAAATGACCCCTTCCCAAAGTGCAAGACAAAACAAAAACAAACATCAACAATAAAAACGTTTTGATCAACATCTCTGGCAGCCGGACGCAGCTGCCATAGCTATATCCTGACACCCACACATCCCTGCTGGGGTGCGCGACCCAGGAAGGGGTCTGTGCAGAGCTCTCGGGGGTCTGCTGCTGAGCCCCGTGCTGCTGGAGCTGATGGAGGCCAAGGGTCTATGGGATGCCTGATTTCATTTTTGACAAGTTATCTTCTGCTTAAACACACCAGAGTGAGTCTTTTCGTTGCAATTAAGCACCCTAACTAATTCACAGGACAAATAAGCAATTGGCCCTTGCTGGTTACAGGGAGTTTCAATGGAGAGTTGACAAGCATACTGTGGACTGTCTTTTCTGATCAGGGGGAAAGCAGATATCAAAAAAAAATAATGAATTCAAGCTCGCCTTACGACTCCTCAGAAGCTGTACACAGAGCTCCCGAAATCCCAGAACAAGAGCTGCCTGTTCCTGGGGTGGCAACTTGGTCTGGCAGCCTAAAGTCAACACCATCTTCTGAGGCCACCAAGTGGGTAGAGAAAGTATCGGGAACCCTGAGCCAGAAGGTGTGAAGCTGCCACGCAGTGAGACGTAAAAGAAGGAAAGAAACAGAAGGAGATGACACGGCAGCGGCAGCAACATGGCCCCCCCTGAAATTTAGATGTTTCCATCAGTGCAAAGCAGTTCTGGAATAAGAAATAAGAAATAATCCTCTCTTCCCTTTGACAAGTCTCGTGAAATGCCGTCTCCGTGACTGTGTGCTTCACCCACTGGCACTGGGGCAGGTAAACTGACAAAACCCTCCTCTCGAATCTGCTCTTTGTGGGTCTGCGGACTGCAGGAGGTGGGCACGGCCCCCTGGAAAGTCTGCAGTGACCTGCAGCACCCGGCAGTGGTCACCGTGGCGTCCACAGCCCCGGGATGCTGTTGTCCGAAGGCTGTGTCCCGTCTCACCACGCCCAGGCCTGTGGACGTGCACTCCTGTTTCCCCACACACCACCGGCTTCCACAGGAAAGCTCTTTGAAAGCCACTGGAAAGTAGTTGAGACTGCTATTTGAAAAGCTCCATTCTGGCAGTATTTGGGGACAGTTTGCAGTCACACGTACACTCGGTGAATGCACAGATTCATTCGGAGCACACGCAGTGACGTGGCCCTGCTCCTATTCTCTGTCAGGCCTCCCGAATTTCTCAACATTCTCTCACCACTGCCAATGATAACAGAGCAACAAACACTGCGCGCATGACAAGTTTTTAAACACAGCTCTGTTTGAACAGAGAAACATCCAGCCGAAGCCGTGGGCAGTGTCCACAGCCTCTCCTGCTTCTGCCCCAGGAACACTCACCCCCCCGGCCTTACCACACCTGGCTGCCTGGCTCCTTCCAGGAAGCCTGCGCGTGGCCAGGCCCCCGTCATCCCTGTGCCCCTCCCCGGGTGGAGCGCCCATCACAGCAGGCAGTAAGCAAATGCTGGGTAAGGACCGCAGGACGGACACACACAGGAAGCAAGAGCGAGATGGCACTGTACCTGAGCAGTCCCCATTGTGGCTGGGCTGGGCGCAGGCAGAGGGTTCGCAGCCGCCAAGGAAGCCGCACAGGGCTAGGGCCAAGCCTCGGATGGCGAGAAAGCCTAGGTGAGGAATGGATAGAGATGGGGAAAATGTGATAAAAAGGGCAAATAACCTCTCCTATGGAAAAAAAAATGGAATGTACATTAAAAAGTGAGACTAAGCAATAATTAATCAGCTGAAAAGAGCAATGCGGCGAGAAGAAGTAGGTACAAAAACTGTAAATAAAAATCACCACCAAGTGTTTGTACATCAGACCGTGGAACGGCACGCTGTGTGAGTGGATCCAGGATGTATGATTGTGGAAACTACTATTTCCATTCTAAAGCAGGATTTGAAATGATAATAACATACAATTAACCATTTCGAAATACTGAACCAAAGAGAAATAATAAAACCATACTTTAAATCAGCAATTATGATGATTCCTTATATAATTTGATGAAAAAAAGGTATCTGTGAACTTAGTCCAGTTCTGCAAAGAACCAGATTCCAAGAAACAAAAAAGCAGTACCAGAGAATATTAATAATTGATCATTTTCTTTCCAGGAGACAAAAATGCTATGTACCCAGATGAAATTCAGTACCGCATGTTTTTAAAAAGAAGGTGCTAATATATGTATTTTTGATAAATTACCAAATTCCCTGCTCATTTTTTCCATGGCATACTAATGCATGAAATTATTATTCCCCACCAGAAATGAATCGGAGGAAGGATGAACACTTGTGTTTTTTTAAGGAGACTTATTAAGTTTATAAAGTTACACTGGAAAGATATGCCAGTCTTTTCTTCTCACTGAGCAAAACACTCTCCTACATACATTTTACATAGCGTTAAAAACTATGATCATGTTATATTAACTTTCCTGAAGGTAAGGGCTGCTGAACATTGCCTGCTATCTACTGAAACTTTGTTGTCACCAAAATCTCTGACCAAACATCTGTTTGATGATTAGTTAGTTAACGCCATGTAAATAGTTTCAAATGTAAAATCCTAATAAGGTAAAAATTAGCTGACTTTTATCGTAGCAAGCACATTTGGGAAATATTCATTATAAAATAACAAACAAACTGAAAATCAACCATTGGTTTCTTGTAACCAGTTAACGTACACTTTATGTGATTGTCAGTCTAAATTGCATATTCATTTCCAGGCACTTACTGTTCAACTCTCCACCTTTCTAGAATTGACATTCTGCTCTTCAAGGAGCCTTATCCACTTCCTTAAAGTGAAATATTAACATATCAACATTTTTCCGTATCAGTACAGACAGAACTAAATCTTTCCCGGTGTCAAGGAATCACAATTATTTTAGCCCCACAAATCCCTTACTTTTAAACTCTCCACCTTTCTAGAATTCACATTCTGCTCTTCATGGAGCCTTATCCACTTCCTATTAAAATATCAACATTTCTCCATATCAGCACAGACAGAAATAAATCTTTCCCAGCATGAAAGAATCACAATTATTTTAGCCCCACAAATCCCTTACTCTTGAGTATTTAGGTTATTTCCAATTTTCCCATCTCCTGAGAATTCTGCATACATTTTTTAATGCTTCTCATTATGTGAGTTTATGCAGAGTAGGTTTCTAGACAGAATTACTGAGTCAAGGGATAGCACATTAGCCCAAAATGCTACCAAAACATTGTTGCCCATTTACATTGCCACATAGCAACAATCTTCTTGCTTTTGCCTCTGGTGGAAAAAAATAGTTTCTCACTGTTTTCCTAGAGTCTGCGGACATTTTAATGTGGTTATTGAGCAAATAAACTTCCCTGTAAACTGTTCCTTAGTTTTTTTCTTTTGGGGGATAAATTTTTCATTACTTTCTAGGAACCTTTACCTATGCCAGATGCTTATCTATTCTATACATTGCAAATGTTTTTTCAATTTATGATTCGCCTATTAGCCTCATTAATTCTATCTTTCAACAGTTTAGAAGGGTTTCATATGCATGTGTCCAAATCTATCAGTTCCTTCCTTCACCATTTCTATGATTTAAAAGATCTACCCAATTCTACAATTTAAAAAACACATTGTACTAAATTTTCTGTTAGACTTTTTGTAACTATCTTTAATGATTACATATTTAACATGTTTAAAACTTTGTTGAGTTATGAGATGGAAATGAATTTTTTCTCCAATGGATAACCAATTATCCCACCAAATTTACTCAAGAATCCATATTTTCCTGACTAACTTGAAAATGCTACCCATATAAAAGAGTTTGTTCTACAGATTGATTTATCTCCTCCAGCACTAGTGTGTTTCTCTTAGTAGACAAGAACTCTCACGGTTCATATTTTTCTCTAACACATCTTATTGAACAATCTTGTGAATTTGTTCTTATAGGTTAACTTCATTACCACATAATCCACTACCCTATTCCCACCTTCATGACCAATCCAAACAGGAAAGCGTTCCCACGGAAAGATATAATCCACACCCCTACTTCCACGAAGTGCCACGTTTCCACGCCGAGTCGGCCACATGAGCACTGCTCCACACCAAGTACTTGGTGATGTTTTACATACCTCCCAAGTGTTTCATTGTTTTTCCCTATAAATCTTACACATTCCTGTTTCATTCCAATGTGTTTTGTGAGGCTTATTCTTTCTGAGGATGAGCCTACTTTTCCACTACTTTGTCATGCACAGTACAGTTAATAGTTTGCATTCATTAATCTCCGTACTTGTTCTCCATGCTCAGCGTTACTGATTATCTTACGGGTTTTGTATAGTCTCTATCATTTTCCAATGAAAATAAGTCTCTTAATTCCTAATATCTTTTCTCATATATTTTCCCAAGATAATAGAGACTTCCGAAGAAATGGAATAATAGTCATAACTGTGGCACTGCCGTTTTGCTCCATACTTTAGCATTTTCCCACTTACTCCTGTGCTTGTTGCTGAGTTTCTGATTATATCTTGACTTGTTTCAAGGAAGTTCCCTGCCATTTCTCTTTCACTTAGAATTTCTATCACAGGTGGCTGCTACATTGCTTAAAGGTCCTGTGATATCTATGGATATAGTCATGAGGGGTTTTTAAAATATCCTTATCTTATGCATTACTACATAGAGATATTATTATTAAAATAATATTGCACTTAAGGCAAAGCTTATGGTCATACTTAACATCTAACTAGATTCAATTGGCTAACATTTTGGGTAGGAAATTTATATATTCTTAAATAAGGTCAGCCCTTTTCTGTGATATTTATCAAATTCTGGATACAGTCATTAAATGAGAGTGATGCTTATTAGTCTGAGATAACATAAAATGATCATTTCCTAAAAGGCTGTCCAGAATTTACCTATAAAATATCTGAGCCAGTTCCTCTTATAAAGAGACATCTATGAAAATGTTTAATTTTTCCATGGTTACTGTTCCATTAAATTTTTCTAAGTTTTGTTGAATCAATTTATATCATTTATAGTCACCAAGAAAACAAATCATTTGTCTTGATTTTCAAATTTCTCAGCAAAAATTTCTACAGATCTTCTATTTCTTCTAACTTTATGATTCTATCACATTTTTCACTAACTGTATACTCTTGAATTTTCTCTTTATTTTCTTTATAAATCTTGCCACAAGTTTCCTATTCCCAGCACAGTTTGCACATCTTCTTTCAAATAGCAGAGAGGATTAAGATGACAGACAGGAGGCAGGGCTAACTTGCAGGTCCCACTCGGATGTACAGAGCAGCATGTAGAGACTCACGTCAAGAATTTTTGCCCCAAGAACTATGGCAGGAACATACTAGGAAAGCCAAGAGAATCCACAGACCCTTGGAAGGAACTGGATCACTGCTGCGGGCTCCCTGAAATGCGGAAAAACCATGAGTCTGTGCTTTCTCAATGGGGAGGTCCGTGGTCTAGGGAAAGTTCCAGGGAAAATTCTCAGGGGGTTACTGGCTGCCTGGAAATAGATTCAGTGCTGTTGGTGGGGCACAATGGGGGTGAGACCAAGCTTTAGGACAGCCAGCTCCATGGCAGTGGGGTGAGGTCTGTCACTGCCGGCTTTCCCCCACTTCCCTAGCGACCTGTGTGACTCAGCAGAGGCAGCCATAATCCCCCTGGGAGTATAACTCCATTAGCCTGGAAACCACACCTCCATCCCCCACAGCAGCTGCAGCCAGCCCCACCCAAGCAGAGTCTGAGCTCAGACATGCCTATACCTGCTCCTCACCTGGTGATATTTCTCTACCCACCCTGGTGGCTGAAACAAAGGTCATAATATCTTGGGAGCTCTATGGTCCTGCCCACTGCCTGAGAAACCTGAATATTTAACCAGGTGACCCTAGGGCAAGTTTGCTTCCTCCCTATGGGACCACAGCTGATGCACTCTTGAAAGCACCACCTCCTGGCTGGAGGCCAACCATCACACTAAACAAAAACACAACCAAGGACCCTCACAGAGTCCATTTCATTCCCTGCCTCCTCTGCCGGAGCAGGTGCTGGTGTCCACATCTGCAAGACTTTAAGACAAAAATCACATCACAGGAGTCTGCAGACACCCCCCAGCACCAGCTCAGAGCCTGGTAGCTCCACTGGGTGGACCCAGAAGAGCAAAAACAATCACTACAGTTTGTTCTCAGGAAGCCACATACCTAAGGGAAGAGGGAGAACACCAAATCAAGGGAGCACACCGTGGGAGAAAAGAGTCTGAATAACAGCCCTTGAATCCCAGATCTTCCCTCTGATGTAGTATACCCAAATGAGAAGGAACCAGAAAAACAACTCTGGTAACAGGATAAAACAAGGTTATTTAACACCCCTAAAAGATCATATTACCTCACCAGCAATGGATCCAAACCAAGAAATCTCTGAACTGCCAGAAAAAGAATTCAGGTCAATTATTAAGCTAATCAAGGAGGCACCAGGGAAAGGTGAAGTCCTACTTAAGGAAATGAAAAAACATAATACAGGATATGAAAGAAACCTTCTTCAGTGAAATAGATAGCATAAATAAAAAACAATGATAACTTCTGGAAGTCAAGTTCAAACTTAGAGAAATGCAAAATGCACTGGAAAGTCTCAGCAATAGAATCAAACAAGCTGAAGAAAGAACTTCAGAGCTTAAGACAAGTCTTTCAAATTAACCCAACCCATCAAAGACAAAGAAAAGATAACTTTTTTTTTTTTTGAGACGGAGTCTCGCTCTGTCGCCCAGGCTGGAGTGCAGTGGCGTGATCTTGGCTCACCGCAAGCTCCACCTCCCAGATTCACGCCATTCTCCTGCCTCAGCCTCCTGGTGAGCTGGGACTATAGGCACCTGCCACCACACCCAGCTAATTTTTTTGTATTTTTAGTAGAGACAGGGTTTCATCGTGTTAGTCAGGATGGTCTCGATCTCCTGACCTCGCGATCCACTCAATATGAACAAAGCCTCTAAGAAGTTTGGGACTGTGTTAAATACCCAAACCTAAGAATAATTGTTGTTTCCAGGGAAGAAGAGAAATCCAACAATTTGGAAAACATATTTTAGGGAACAATCAAGGAAAACTTCCTGTTTTTACTAGAGATCTAGACACCCAAATACAAGGATCTCAAAGAACACCTGGGAAATTCATCACAAAAAGATCATCACCTTAGGCACATAGTCATCAGGTCATCCAAAGTCAAGACAAACGAAACAATTTTAAGAGCTGGAGGCAAAAGCATCAGGTAACCTATAAAGGAAAACCTATCAGATTAACAGATTTCTCAGCAGGAACCCTACAACCTAGAAGGCACTGGGGTACTATTTTTAGCCTCCTTAAACAAAACAATTATCAGCCAAGAATTTTGCATCCACTGATACTAAGCTTCATAAATGAAGGAAAGTTACACTCTTTTCCAGATAAACAAAAGCTGAGAGAATTCCCCACTACCAAGCCAGCACTATAAGAACTGCTATAAGGAGCTCTAAATCTTGAAACAAATCCTTCCAATACACAAAAATAGAATTCCTTAAAGCATAAATCTCACAGGACCTATTACATGTAACAATAACGCAATGAAAAAAAAACCCCAAGGTATTCAGGCAACAAATAGCAGGATGAATGGAATAGTACCTCACATCTCAATACTAACATTGAATGTAAATGTACTAAATGTTCCACTTAAAAGATACAGAATGGTAGAACGAATAAGAATTCACCAACCAAGTTTCTGCTGTCTTCAAGAGACTCACCTAACACATAAGGACTCACATGAACTTAAAATAAAGGGGTGGAAGAAATATTCCATGCAAATGGACATCAAAAGGAAGCAAGAGTAACTATTCTTACATCACATAAAACAAACTTTACAGCAACAGCATTTTAAAAAGACAAAGATGGGCATTACATACTGATAAAAGCACTAGTCCAACAGGAAAATATCACAATTCTAAATATATATGTACCTAACACTGAAGCTCCTAAATTTATAAAACAATGACTACTACATCTAAGAAATGAGATAAATGAAAACACATGCTCCGAAGTATTCTTGTTTTGTATCTTCTTGTCCTTCTTTCAATATGGCCTCTGTGAACTTGCCAAGTCTGAAAATGTCTTTATTTGCCCTCAATATCAAATGATACGTACATTAGGGATAGAATTCAAGACATTCAATAAACATCTTCTTCTAGTATTATTGTTAAGGCATTATTTACCAATCTATAACCAATTTATATTTTCTTTACCAAGTTGTTTAGGATTTTGTTGTTATCCTGGACACAGTGAAATTTTACAGAGATACACCAGGATATTGAATTTATCTTTATTTCCACTTAGCAGGCGATACAAGGTATCCATCTGAAAGGATTTTCCCTCAATTTGGGGAAATTATCTGCCATTTCAACGTCAAACACTGATTGACCACTGCGATGGTCTGAAAATGTCTCCAAAATTCACATGCTAAAACTCAAGTCATGAGGACAAAGCCTCCACGGATGGGCTAAGGCCCTCCTAAAAAGGCTAGAGGGAACAGGGTGTTCTGCTCCTCCACCAAGTGAGGACACAGTGCTCCTCCCTTGAGAGGACGCAGACACGGCACCACCCTGCAATCAGACAGCAGCCCTCACCAGACCCCGAGCCTCCTGTACCTTGACTTTGGACTCCTGGCCTCCAGAACGGTGAGAAATAAACTCCTTCTGTTTATAAAGAAACCAGTCTCAAGTATTTGGTTGTAGCAGCACACATGCAGTACGACACCCCCCTTTCTATTACCTCTTCTTTAGCTTCTAATGGATCTATTTTTTTGCTTTTCAGACATATCCACTCCATTAACTGTGCTTTCTCATGTTCTATCTTTTTATGCTTAACACTAGGAAATTTCTTTAGCTTCATCTTCTAGTCCATTAATGTTTTCTTCAGCTATATCTCATCTATAAATATCTACTGAGCTTTCATTTCAAGGGCTATAATGTTCATAGTATTTTTTTCTTTCTTTCTTTCTGTTTTTTGAGACGGAGTCTTGCTCCATCACCCAGGCTGGAGTGCAGTAATGTGATCTCAGCTCACTGAAAGCTCCGCCTTCCGGGTTCACACCATTCTCCCGGCTCAGCCTCCTGAGTAGCTGGGACTACAGGCACCCACCACCACGCCCAGCTAAATTTTTTTGCATTTTTAGTAGAGATGGGATTTCACCATGTTAGCCAGGATGTTCTCGATCTCCTGACCTCGTGATCCACCTGCCTCAGCCTCCCAATGTTCATAGTATTTCTAATTGGTCATTTTACAAAACTACCTATTCTTGTTTTACAGGTGTTCCACATATAATATTGGTTTATGGGATCTGAATCAGGGTCTGAATCCGGGATCCAGCCCTTACTAGTAATACATCCTGAGGACATAGTTACATAAAGTCTCCATGCCTGCTTCCTAATGGGCACATGAAAGTAATAAGACTTACCTCATACGCCATTTGTAAGGATTCAATGAATTATTCAGGTAAAGTCCTCTGAACATGAATAGAAATGTTCTAAGAGCTCAACTAGTGTTGCAAACATGGCATCTGGAGCCAAGTGTGTCCATTCGACAGTATGCACTACACAACCTGGGGTCAGTCACTTAACTCAGTTACCAAAACTGAGGTGTTATAATGTCTATTACACTTTTCACTGCCTCTATCGATTTTCAGCGGAAAAGAAACAAAAATGTGATTCTAAAATTTTTCCTTTTTTATGGCATCCTGCTCTTATTTTATAGAAGAAATCTGAAACCTTCCTTCAAAAACACATTAGATCTTTTTCTGAGTTCTTTTCCAGTCCCTCCTTTAAGCTTATTTTAATAAGAGGTCACCATTAGAATTAAAATTCAGCATGTTTCCTCCTTTAAGGGGATGATTCCCTTTAGATGTCCTGTACTTTTTATCATCTATTCATCCTCATCACTACACACTGAGTGCAGACACGAGTCCTGCTTCTGGGGCCCCAGAATATTTGGCAGAAGGACATTGACAGGCAGGTAGCTGTTGCATAGGATAACAGGCATCTCACTGTTTATCTGCTGGAGAAACGTGGAGCCTCAATCAGTGGAGGGAGAAGGAACCCCAGATTCTTTGGCTCTCCTGGGAATGCAGAGCTGGGGAAAGAGGGAACCGTCTCCACTTTTGTGCTAGAGATAAAAAGTTCAGCAGGGCAGGCTCCTGGAGGAGGGTTCACCCAGCAGCATCAACGAGTGTCTAGGCTCTCACCTCCTTTAAAACACACTGTATAATTTCCATATAGGTTTACCTTCCTATTTATTCCTCAGTTTTGATAATAAAAGAATAGGTTTGAAGAAATCGAAAACACACACACCTCAAGGGTGCCAGGAAGAGCAGAATTCATGTTTCTATTTCACATGGGGCATCTTTTTCTAATAAAAAGAAACAAGATGACATTATAGAATCTACCTTCCAAATCACAACATATTTTCTGTAATACAAAATACAAGTGTTTATATGAATGTAAACACTTCATCAAATATCCCCCACCTAATTTATATCCATAAATACTATAACTAACAATCCCAAAATGTCCCAGCTTTTTGTTTTTTTTTTTTCCTTTTAAAAAGGAAATATAAACCACTAGGATATCCATGAGATAACAGAAACTATAGATCACAATAGGTTTTTTGCCTTGACCATATAATATGGTGAGAAAATATAGCAATTTTATGTTCCATTTTGTTGGTTGAAAGGTATTGCTGATTGAAAATAATATAAAATTTAGAAAGTCTTCTATTATAGCTAAGAAGCAGCTATGGCAAAGCATACCAGCGTATTATGAAAAACTACACGTGTTCTATTATCATGTTTTGTCACTTACACGACACACAGTCATCAACCATTCCTCATTTGAGAACCAGAGATTCTCTACCAAAGGTTTTAAACTCATAAATGTATTCAAAAGCACTATTAATCTAATCAATACCTAAATACTTAAAAAGGAATTTTACTACGGGTGCATTAGCATAACCACTATTGTGCCTGGAATTCAGCTGCTCCCATGCTCCAAAGCTGAATGTTGTAATTTTGATCTGATTTCTCAACCCCATTTAAACACTTAGCTCCTGTATGCCGTCTGATTGCTAATCTGTTATCCCCGTCCTTATCAAAGCTTTGATTAAATCTCAGCACACCAAATGCAAGGATCTGTAGCTGATAATTTCATCTATTTGATTAGTTTATAATATATTACTCTATAATTACAGATTTAATTGAAATGTCATAGGCATCTCATTATCAGCAAAAGAAATCATTCTCAAAACTACCTTCTCTAATGACACTGTCTTTGCCACAAGATGCCACACCTGATTTCTCCCACACTCAACGCAGCCACCCTTTCTTCAATTCCACACTCCTCTTGCGAAGAACTCCTGAGTCCATGCTGAGATTCTGGCGGGGCCGGCAGAAGGGAGAAGCAGTGCACAAGAGGCTGGGAGGCAGGGACTTCCCGCAGACACCATCGCTAACTCCAGTTCCCTCACCATCCCCCATGGGCAGTCAGGACACACCCCAGGACAAGCGTGCCCACTGCCATAGGGACAAGGTCACACAGAAGGTCATGGGGCCTTCACCTCCAGATGGCCTTCGAACCCTTGCTGCAGCACTAACTCCTCCCTGGGTCTCCTGCCTGCTGGCCCACCCTGCAGATTTCAGACGCACCAGCCTCTACAATTGTGCAAGCCAATTCCTGGTGATAAATCCCTCTCTCCTTCCCTCCCTCTTGCAGAGATGGAGGAGCACACACATCCTTCTGATCCCGTTTCTCTGGAGAACCTCGACCAGTACAGGCTTTGGCAGAAGTCAGGAGGCCTCACCACCCCATGTCCTTCCAGAACTCCAGCCGGTGCCAGTCATGTCATGTTTGATGGAGACTCAAGGAAAAGCCAATTCACGCTTGCCTAACAGTAAAGGCAACTTATTGGCTCACAGGAGGGCAAAGTGCAGAGCCTCAGAGTCAGTTTGGTCCCATGGCTCAGTGAAGCCGTGGTTTATTTTCTTCTCCTTATATCTTTTGATGGGAGCTTCATCCGAAAGCTGGTGGCCTCTCACCACGGCAGGAGCCCTGGCAGGGCCCCCAGATAGCTCCTGCTCATTCCCAGGAAGGGAAGCAATCGCACTCCTAGAAGCTGTCTCTGAGAAGGGAGGAAACCTTTCCCAGAAGCCCCTTCTCCACTTTCACAGACTTGAATCAGGCTACTCGCTCGCGCCCGCAGGCAGGATAATGGAGCGAGCTTCACCAGCACACCCAGGCTGCACGGGGACAGGTCGGGGAGGCGCCGTGGACAAACAAACAGAAATCAGGGTCATGACCAAGAAAGCGAAGAGGAAAGTCCAGGAGATGAGAGCGATGCCTTCTACACGGCGGCCATACAAGCTCACAGCCTCAAGTTCACCCTCCCCGTACGCTCTTCCTTTTCCAACAGGCATTATACCCGAACATCCAACCACAGCCACCTCTAGATGTCAACATTGACAAAGGATCTCCTAATCAAGTTTGCAATTCCACGTAAACACATGTCCCTAAGGAACATAACTGCATTACTGAACTAGAAGTGTGTCAGACAGAAATTGAGCTCTGGCATGTGTTGGCATAGTGGGAAAACAGCCACAGGATAAGATGAAGGAACTGATTCATAAATCACCGCCAGCTATTTTTCTTCCTCCTCTCTTCTCAGTTTAAAAACCCACTGATAAACAAATTGGACAAGAAAACTCAATTACACCTTTTTATTGTTGATTATTATGTTAAAAATGGCAACAGAATTTAGTAAACAACGGTTAGAAAAATATTGCAACACGGCATGTCTCATAAATAAGGATTATAGAAAAACAATTTACTGTGTAATGAAGTTTCATTTATAGAATGTACTTCAAAAACAATAGGTGGCAAAGGGCTTTGTGTGAAATCCAATTATCAGCGTATTAGGCACTTACAACTTCATATCTGCAATTGTTTTAAAATCACTGTATTGCCACAAACATAAAATGTGTAATGGTGTGTACCAGATAAACTACCCTATATTTTCCTTAATATTTTAATTATTGACTAAAATAATATGAAACAGCATTTCAGTACAAAATGTATTTTGAGCAATATTAAATTGTCAAGTATTCCAAGAATCAGTAAAATTGGAGGAATTAAAAGACAGAGGAAAGCTGCAAAGATTAGAGGTGGGGACAGTAAACAGCATGAGATTCACAGTGCAAAGTCCACATGTTCCAGAGAGAGGAGGGTGAGGAGATGAGACTTGAAGACGTACAGGTCATGAACGTAGTTAGAAAGGGATGGAGACAGAGCAAGCTCACACCCCCAGTCGTGCTGATGGGCTGAGCCCCACTGAGAGGAGGAGTTAGAGCAGATTGTCAGGTGCAGAGTTAGTCCCAGAGCTGAGGGCCTTGACCGCATTCCAGGCCTTCTCCAAGACGTCACCAACCAAAGAGAAATCAGCACCAGAGCACACCATGCTTCTGGGTGAGTCACAGCCAGATGGATGACAGAGTGGTACTTCCCGTGACAAATCCTGGAGAATGAACAGTGAGGGACAAGCAAACAGAGAAAACTCATCACCCTAGGACACCGGGAGAATGGCAGCACTTCCCTTTCCTCTGGTCACGCTCTCTCTCCAAGGCCAGGGGAGCGGAATCTTCAGCCAAACACTCATCTCAAAGGAGGTGAGTTCACATGAAAACAGCACCCTCGTTGTTTACCAATTTCAGTCAGGTTGACTCTTATTGGTAGACAGATTCTAACTTGTGCAAAAAGAAGCCATTTCATCTGTAATTTCAAGGTTTTTCCCAACGCCACACCATCAAGTAACCACTTCAAACTAGACAGACTCATGCTGTGTAAACGGGAAGCTGAAAGTGCCTAAGATATCAGGCTGCATGAAATTAGCCAAAAAAAAAAAAAAAAAAAAAACCTGCCAGAGACGGAGTACTTACTCTAAGCACGTTACTGATGACGTATTTCCTTAGCAGTCAAAACTCAGACCAAAATGAATGGTGTAGGTAAAAGTCAAAAGATTACTGGGCAAAGTTTCAAATAGTGAGAAAGAACCCTAAATGAAAGTAATTGTTTATGAACCAATTTGGACATTAAAGGTGTTTCAATAGTAAATCATTGAAGTGTGTCCACGTGCTAATACAGAGAGTGTAAATAACATATGAAGAAGTAATCATTGGCCGGGCGCAGTGGCTCACACCTATAATACCAGCACTTTGGGAGGCCAAGGCAGGCAGATCACTTGAGGCCAGGAATTCAAAAACAGCCTGGCCAAAATGGTGAAATCCTGTCTACTAAAAATAAAAAAGTTAGCCAGGCGTAGTGGTGCACACCTGTAATCTCAGCTACTTGGAAGGTTGAGGCAACAGAATCTCTTGAACTCAGGAGGTGGAGGTTGCAGTGAGCCAAGATCATACTACTGCACTTCAGCCTGGGGGACAGAGCTAGACTCCGTCTCAGAGAAAAAAAAAAAAAACAGCAACAGCAATTATCATCCAATGTGAAAGGTACTAAGTACCTAAGGGTTACATATAAGGGTTATTACTGGCTAAACAAGTATTTCACAAGTATTTCTCTCAAAGAGAAAGTGTTAGCACACTGCTTGAAAACCTAGGGTGGGTGCCTCCCACAAGCGTGAGGTGGGTTGGCTGGCAGGCTGCCCTGAGATGGCCCACACACCTGTGCCATAAAGCAGCACTGCCCCTCAGCACTACCGTCCACCCTGGGTAGGCAGCAGCTCGGGCAGCGGCCGCCCTCCTCACACAGGCTCTGCCCCGGGTGCCGCTCACACATCCCCTCATTCCAGCCTCACTGGAGGCACCAACCCCACCCTTCAGTCTCTGTGGTTCCATCTGGATGAGGAAGGAATCCCACTGCTGGTCCTCCCTGTTCCCAGAACGCCCTTTTGGGGTGGAATGTCCTTCCAGCGGCTACTCCCTCTCCTAGGACTGAATGCGACCTTCCTGGATCTCAGCAGACCCAGGAACAGACTCCGATCATCAGAGGAAATAAGGGCCCCACACCACGAACCTCAGGCATCTTTCTCAGTGAAATGCATCACCACACTCCTGGCATGGTGCACAGGCCCCCTGGAGATGGAGCTGCACCAAACACCGCTACATGCACCCGTAAGTCATCGTCAACACGTATCACTGAGGCAGAGGTCAAATGTGCCAAACCTGTGTGATGCTGAAATCAGAGACTTCGTGTCACCCCATGACACAGAAAGCCGAGGATCCACGTGCCGACAACCCTGTGAGGCAGGTGTCACATCTGCCACAGGACAGGTAAGGCTGACACAGATGAGCATAAAATTATCCAAATCAACCAGAAGCAAAGCCCGGACTCCACCACAGATCTTCTGCCTTGGACCTGCACATAGCAATTGCTTAGTAGCATAAATTGCTTAGAAAGTGGCCTCACTGCTACCACATTTTATCACAAGACCCGGTTCTTAGCTCCCCGCCAACCTTCTCCCCTTTATCTTCCCCCGGCTGCTGTGATTTACTCCTCCCCGTCCTCCCTTCCTTATTCCTGTGCACCAGCAACCCCGTCATTTTGAAAGTAGCTTTAAGTTCAAAGGGAAAATGGGTAGCAGTAAAAAGAGACAGCTAAGTAGCTAAGAAATTGCCTTTTAGTTATGGAAAAACACACAGGGACACATACATATTGCATCTACAACCTCATTCCTTGGGTTTGTATCAAGAATAAAATAAAGAAAAAGAGGAGAGAGAATATATGAACGAGAACGAGCATCTTTCTTTGCATCAGACCAGAGAAGAGCTCGGAGTTTAGGAAGAGAAGATGAATATTTCATGCCACCAGCCCACTGGGAAAAATCCACACAGAGCAAGTTAAAACCCTAAATACAGAAGTGCATGGCAGAATCTGACCTCTGCAGCAGTGGCTGAAAGTCTTTCGGTCAAGAATTATTTGAGGTTTTCTGTCCCAGGTAGGAGATTCAGGGTGAAAGCACGTGCTTGTGTTATTAGATGCCCAGTTACAGGGGAAAACCACAGTGTCCACGACCCCAAAGACACAGTGCGGTTATCAAGCATCTCGTCTTTCCTTCCAGCCTTAGTCTTAGGGGTCCCAGTCATTTGTATCAGTGATAATTTAATGTTTCTTCTTTTATATACTGTTCTCTAACTTATATAACCTCTTTAATAAGAAGAGTGACATCATATCTCAAATGGTAATTGAGTAGGAGAGTCTGCTGTGTCACTCAACAATGGTTCTGTGAAGCAAATGCTGCTTAATCCATCATGACCTCTCCGAAATGCACTGAAAAGTTCCTACGAGAAAGGAAATGGAGAGGGGTCAGCAGGGACTCCAGGAGCAGCTGAGCAGGGAAGCCTGTTCCGGGGACACCTGCTCTGGGGGCACCTGCTTCCAGGGCACCTGTCGACTCTCTCTGCAGAGCATCTGTCCTTCTCGTGCTATCTTGCCTCAGTCTCCCTTTGGGGAGCCCTCCCTCTCCGTACTTCCCAGGATTTGCCAATTCTCCAGGTGCGCATTGGATCCCATGGCCGCAGTGACCAGTCCAGAGACGTGCACGCCCCTCACAGATCCAGAAACGGGTGGCGGCACGGCTGCTGCAGAGTGATGGCCAGTGAATCCTGGCTGCCTGGGCTGCCCTCCGGAGAGAAGAGCGGTAACACCTTGAGACCCAGCGCCATGACACCTGTGCGGCCTCAGATCCTGCTTCCAATCACATGATCCTGTAAAGTCTCTTCTTTTGTCAACCAGAATGAGCTGAGTATCTGTCACTTGCAACCAAGTCAATCTGATTAGTCAAGTCAGCTGGAATTCTACGCAGGTAAATTGCTGCCTGGCATCTTCTTCGAGTCTTAAGCTGATAACTGACACCCAATTTTCCATGCGGTTTCCA
This sequence comes from Hylobates moloch, assembly GCF_009828535.3. NCBI lineage: Eukaryota > Metazoa > Chordata > Mammalia > Primates > Hylobatidae > Hylobates > Hylobates moloch. Next base: position 127,384,398 of record NW_026652283.1, read on the forward strand.
AAGAGTCTTGGCAAAAAGCCTGTGTAAAAGGAATTGGCAAAATGCATCATTCTATCTTTTTCTTCCTCAAAATGGAAGGGCTAGATGGGAAACCCAGCAGGAACTCACAGACCAAGTTGAAATTCAGAATGTGGTTTCCCCTAGAAATATGCGTGTAGGTGCTGGCTATGTTCCCAGCCTGGACCACATCCAAACAAGATCAGACCGCAGCAGTGTACGGGACATTAGAAACTGCCGTTCAAAAATCATAGCACAGGCTGTGTGTGGTGGCTCACGCCTATAATCCCTGCACTTTGGGAGGCCGAGGCCAAGGCTGGCAGACTGCTTGGGCTCAGCAGTAGTCCCAGCTACTCAGGAGGCTGAGAAGGGAGGATTGCTTCAGCCTGGGAGGTGGAGTGAGCCCAGATCGTGCCACTGCCCTCCAGCCTGGGTGACAGAAAGAGACCCTGTCCCAAAAAAGAAAAAAAAAAATCATAGTACGGATACTTTTAGAACCTTAGAAACTACAGGTGGTCTGGGAGTTCAAAACAACTGACACAAGGGCATTCTGAAATGCAACCCGATTGTGAGCTGGGAGCCATCTGAATTCGGGTGTGGGCTTGATTTTCAGGGAAGATCTTTAGATAAATGAAGAGTCTAGTGGGACATAAAAGCATAGGGGCAGCGGGTGAGGAAACACTGTAGGAAGAAAGCCCCGGCCCCAAAGATGAGGAAGTGTCGTAGGAAGAAAGCCCAGGCCCCAAAGACACTCCCTCAGCAGACTGAGGGGTCAGAAGGGCGATCAGAAGAGCTTCCCTAGATGAAGAAACCACCCAGAAGAAGTGAAATAATTTAGGAAGGATTTTTGATGATCAGAAGGGCTTCCCTAGACTAAGAAACCACCCAGGAGAAATGAAATAATTTAGGAAGGATATATGGTCACGGGGTTGGGGACAGGAAGAAGTAGTCCTTATCCTAATCACTACTGAGAGAGCTTCATGAAAACCCTTCATTATCCTGGGCATTATAAATGAGAAAAGAAAAACTCTACCTTTATACAATAATAGTTTGCTTGGGGGAAATCACTCCCATTACGAATCACTATCTGGAGCTTTTACAAAAAGGAAGAGGCAGGGAGCAGTAGCTCACGCCTGTAATCCCAACAATTTGGAAGCGCAAGGCAGGCCAATCACTTGAGCCTGGGAATCCCAGACCAGCCTGGACAACATGGGGAGACCTCGTCTCTACAAAAAAATCAAACAAAAAAAATTAGCCAGGCGTGGTGGCGCACACCTGTACTCCCAGCTACTCAGTGGTTGCACTGGGAGGGTCACTTAAGCCCAGGAGGCCGAGGCTTCAGTGAGCCATGACTGCACCACTGCACTCCAGCCTAGGTGACAAAGTGAGACTCTATGTCCAAAAAAAAAAAGAAAAGAAAATGAAAAAGAAGTGATACTAATTTGTATAGGACAACCAGTGCCCTTTCTGGAAGACTTAAGCTGAATCAAAATGAAAAGATTATTTAAAAGTTTCAAATATCTTGGGGGAAAAGAGAGAATATAACGAGCCTTTTTTCTTATGTTAGAATTTTCCTGGTGAAGCACAGGCAGCTTAGCCAGTGTTCATTTCTTCGAATAAGCACAAATTGTGAATTAGAGAACACAGAGCAAACCATAGCATGTCAGCCCTACGTCTCGTCACCTGATAACACACGGAAACAGCAACAAGGCCAGAGGATTGGTCACCCCAGATCTCCTCGAAACAGAAACACGTATCTGGTGCAGTAGCGGCTTCCACCACTCCCACACAGGCAGGAGGGCGGGATGTGTGTGGACCCCAAACACAGAGACCATCGCTACCTGCCTCTCTTTGAACTTACATAAGAGTCTCAGCACTGGATCCATAACATCTAAGAAGAAACAGAGGAAAACAGTCTCCTTAAAAACCCCAGAATCACTGGACTAAAATAGACTTCAAGGAAAAATCTAGAAGAGCTCTGACTCCAGGGAGCATAATTATCTATTATTAAACAAATATATGATTCTCCCTCTGGTTCTTAAAGATCTCTACAATAAGAATCCTATAAGGCCATGCATAGGCTATCCTAGTGCTTAATCACCTGCCACAGAGAGGCCATTTCCTATTCTGAACCAGCGTCACTCTTGCCACCATTTAAATCCAAAATCCACAATCCCCGTCAACACAGCAAGAAGGCAGCAGCTTAAAATTCACACTGGAGCTATAGTTAAATGTATTTCACGGATACATCTTTCTATCTATAATCTGACTCCAAATTTCTTTTGAAAGCCCTAAGTGCATGAATTATATTTCCTTCCTGGTGTTAGCAAAATGTTAATGTCTAATCAATAGTGCAGTGCAAACATAATGTGCTCATTCATTATGGTCATGATTTTAGCATAAGTATCACAAAATGGGAATATAAAATTCAAAGTATAGCATGTTTCTCTGGCGAAAACAGTAAAACATCCCTTTGACCCAAGAACTCCTACTAACCATGGAAGGCCAGTGGATTGAGGCAGCCCTGCTTCTAATTGTATCTTGTGATTCGAGTTTTATAAAAGAATGAACCCACAACTAACTTAAAAGCAGAGTTCCAGGCGTGTAGATGTGGGATCCTTCTCTGGTGGGCGTCTCACTGGTAAGGTCAGAGGCAGCTCCTGCTGGGAGCCATCTCCAAGCTTTCCTGGGCTCCCATTTCCCCATGGACAGGAGCAGCTGGAGTAGAGGTGGCCTCGACGATCCCTTTCCCTTTCAATCAATAAACGTTGGAAAAAAGACAATACATGCAGAGGTAGATGTTATTTGTAGAGGGTTTACAGCCTATATAGCAAGGAATAAACCGCAAGTAAAAGTAAGTATAATATAAGGAATATACCATAATTCTAGGAAGAGAGGCAGAGATAAAATGGGGCGTGAGCTCTAGGCTGGGGGAAGCAATTCCACGCTGGAGAAACATGGAGAGGTTTGTGGGGAGGAAGCGACACTCAAGCTGACCCTGACGGGGCCTGGGGATGAACCCAGGCCCAAAGTCTAGACACACAAATGCACCCCAGCCACAATGCCAGGAGCCATGGGAGCCATGGAGCCCAGAAGCCGCCACCAGCATCCAAGCCCGTCATGGGGGCTGCTTCCTGGGTCTCCTTGTGGCCTCTTCTCACCTTACTCAAACCCTAGAGAGGATTTAAGGTCCCAACAAATGCCTACCTTTTTGGGAATCATTCTCTATCTCTTTTGACCCCTCACACCTTTCCTTTATTTGGGCTATGTGCAAAATCACACCACCTCCTGGACACAGCACTGTCCACTCTGCCCAGAGTCTGCTTACTGCTGCAAACGAGTTTGTTCCCATTCACTTTCTCAGAGAGGCCACATCAGCCCCCAGGGTTGAAAATGGGTACTTTGGACCTGAAGAGATCTTAGATGTTATGGTGGGTGTGTGACCCTCTGAGAGACCATGGCCTGCAGAAAGATGCAGCCTGTCTCTGCTAGTAAAATTCCATGGAGGGCAGCCATCAAGGGAAAACCTGTCTAAAAGACCCCTTAGAGGGTGAGACATGCCTCTCGAGGGCTGTGGGTTCTGAGGGTGGCTGGGTGCCGCTCCACCATGCAGCCCCTGAGTGCCTGGCACAGAGCTGGATGTGCGGTCGGGACTGGATGGGCCAACCTGGGACCTCAGCTACCACTACCCAGCAAGTGGGGAAGCAGCGGCAAGGGCAACACGACCCCAATGCAGGACCCGCCGAGGCCACCCCAGGACGCAGGTGCTGCCCAGGGGCTCAGAGCACTGACTTCAACCAGGAAGACTGGGCTGGAGGAGGGAAGCTGTGGCCTAAGGCCGGGGGACCCAGGAGGGGTGCGGACTGTTCCCCAGGCCGTGAAGACACAGGACCCAGGAGGGGTGCGGACTGTTCCCCAGGCCATGAGGACAGAGGGCTCAGGAGGGGTGCAGACCATTCCCCAGGCTGTGAGGACGGAGGGCCCAGGAGAGTGCAGACTGTTCCCTAGGCCATGAGGATGGAGGGCCCAGGAGGGGTGCAGACTGTTCCCCAGGCCGTGAAGACGCAGGACTCAGGAGGGGTGTGGACCATTCCCCAGGCCATGAGGACGGAGGACCCAGTGTTCACCGAATGGCCATTTATTACACTATGACAGTGAGCTTGAGTGACGACAGTGGGGCCAGGCGACTCAGGTATGAAAGGGCACAGCCACCTGGGTAGCGAGCAAGGGCGGTGAGCCATCCCTGAGCAGAGATCATCTGTGTGAACTCCCAGGAGATAACCAGCCTATTGTGAACGTTATTTTTCATCAAAATGAGCTGAAAGTCATATTGCTGGAGAGTGAGAAGGCACAGTGGGCTAAGGACAGCCGCTCATCACGAGAAGCCCGCTGCACAGCAGAAGCAAGTGTTTCAAAGCCCATCCCAGCAGCCCCACTGTCCAGCGAGCCCCACAAGCCCACTGGCCACACAGCTACTCAGGGAAGACCCAGGGCCAAGGCAGAACCAGGCAGCACAGCCTTGCAGCATTCCGTGATCTCACCGCTCTTTCCTTAACTTCATGAACGCACATGCTCTAAAAGTACGTATGCTCCATCCTAATGAAGGCAGCACTTCCAGCCTGAAGACTTTAGCATAAGAATGGGGCCCACAGGGCCTTATGCAAACCCGATCTTCCTCAGTTTCTCTTTACAAAGGAGATTCTCTACACCTGAACCCAAGGCCCTAAGGTCCACTGCTGCACTCCTCAGATTATCTCCTCACGGAGATGCTTTTCTTATTTCCTTAAACTGCTTCATTAATCCAACAAACTTGTATTGATCATAATTATCGCTTTGCGCCTGCTTGTCACTGTGCGTGGTAACCACAGAAGGTGCACCCAGTACTCTGTGAAGTGAGAGAGAAACGCGCAAGAGCGACGCCTTCAGTCTAATCAACCGATCGTGCAGGGGGATCTGTGAACATGCGGTGTGGTAAGAGAAGACCACGGATCTGGAGAGACGTTAATATCAACAGGATTCATGAGCCAGAAACCCTGCACCAGCCATTGAAATTGTATCAGGCTGTGACTGTGGCAGGTGGATGGGGACCCAGGAAGGGTGGGGGACACAACAAGCAAGCCAAGGAGAGAAGCAGCGTTTGAGGGGGCAAGGACACAGCACGGCCGGAGGGTGCTGTGGGAAGCACAGACCCGGCCTCAGGGAGGCAGGGCTGCCGACAGCAGCGTCTTCTCAGCAAATGTCACAGCCCCGCCTGCACAACCCCACTCTGAGAAAACATACGTGCACACACGCAAATACATACACACAAACACCCATGGACACACAGGCACACACATGCACATACACATACATGTACACACATGCACACAGATGTGCACACAAGACATGCACACACATATACACATACATGTACACACACACACATGCAGGTGCACAAGGTTCTCCACTATGGAAGTCAATGCAGGCATCTCATCACGTCAATCTCAACTCCCAAGGCAGCAGGACACAGGCCCTGGCCCAGCTGTGGGTTAGAGTCTCCATGCCTGACAGATGGAGGCTGCTCCGCCAGGAGAGCCAGGGCTGGGCCTCTGGTGTTGGTTACATGGTTGTGTACAATCGTCTAAACTCATTGTGCAAACAGCCCACATCTAGCTGATTCTCCTTCGCAGGCAACACCAAACAAACACCACAGAAATGCCCCACTAGGCCTCTCCAGCATTTGCCCTCTGATCTTTAAAGAAAACACAATCTCTGAACATCTTTAAAACCCTCTCAAACCACCCATGAACGTTGATGATTCTGCCGCACAAAGTCCTCACGCAGGCCTGGAGCCTGGCAGGACCCGCACCTCGGGCACAGCATCACCGCATCCTCAGGAGCTCCACTTGGCATGCGGCATAGGCCACATGAGAGCCAGCAGACAGCAAGAGCGGCAGGGGTGGCTTTCTTCAGAATGTGGGCCTGTGCTGAAAGTTTTAAAAGGACATCCAGAAACATGGTTTTCTCGGTATGCTGCTTCTGCCTGGCCATGACTGCAGCTTTCATTAAAGCATTAGATATGCGAATCTATCACTGCAATTACAGCATTAATTCATGAGGCTTAAGTCCTTTTAATAATTCAAAGTGAGGGGCCGGGCGCTGTGGCTCTCACCTGTCATCCCAGCATTCTGAGAGGCCAAGGTGCGAGGACCACCTGAGCCCAGGAGCTCGCAATCAGCCTGGGCAACATAGCAAGACCCCAATTCTACAAATAAATTAAAAATTACCTGGATATGGGGGCGTGCACCCATGGTCCCAGCTACTCAAGACACTGAGATGGGAAGATGACTTGGGCCTAAGAGTTTGAGGCTGCAGTGAGCTGTGTTTGCACCACTGCACTCCAGCCTGGGTGACAGAGACCCTGTCTTTAAAAGTGAGTTCACAGTTCATATCAGCTGTTTGATAGGCATCATTTGCAATATGTATTTTTGCAGAATATACATTGTCATAATGTGGACTCTGTTAGGTGCACAGAGCCAGCCAAAAACAAAACGTGAAGTAAGCTGAATTTGCCAACTTCCATCCTGTTTTCCAACTCCCAGCAGAGCACACGTCAAATGCACCTAATTCTCCTGTACGACCACCTCCCACCCAGGCACCCAGGATCCTGTTGCTCCCGGTTATTCAACCTCCTCCCGCCACACTCCCTCCTCTGCCCACAAGACAAGCATAACTGTAAACAAAGCCTCTACCCATGAAACTGTAAGTGCCTATGCATAAGCACTTAGAAAACAGCGCCGTGATGGTGCTGACCAGGGAAGGAGCCTGAGAAATGAGCCCAGGCTGAGCTGAAACCCAAAGAGAAGGCCTGGGGAGTCACTGGCTTCATCCAAAAGAAGGCACAGCTGGTGTGAGCGTGTGGGGTGAGAGGCACTGAGGGAGGGCACGGGACCGCCAGAGTATCTTAATCCCAACATGTGTCATACTGTCCCCAGCGACCTGAAATCCTAGGTCAGGACATGCACACACACAAAAACACTCCAAGATTCTAAGGAAAATATCAAGTGGGAAGGCTCTCAACAAGCGTTTGCGTTCAGTGCCAATGGAAGCAGGCACCCATCACCTGGCCAGAGCTGGGGCACAGGGCTGCAGGTCCTGAATCAATAAGCGTTTGCTTTCAGTGCCAACGGAGGCAGGCACCCACCGCCTGGCCAGCGCCGGGGCACGGGGCTGCAGGTCCTGACCCAACAAGCGTTCGCTTTCAGTGCCAACGGAAGCCAGCACCCATCACCTGGCCAGCGCCGGGGCACAGGACAGCAGCTCCTGAGCACCACGGGGAGTGCCAGGACAGACAACCAGCCCCTTTGGAGGGTCTTTCAGCTGACAGACAAGAAACCAATGCAAACAGCCTGGTGAAGATGCAACAGGGACCTCGCGAGCAGTTAAAATACAAAAGACTGGCCAGGCGCAGTGGCTCACGCCTGTAATCCCAGCACTTTGGGAGGCCGAGGTGGGCGTATCACAAGGTCAGGAGTTCGAGATCAGCCTGGCCAACATGATGAAACCCTGTCTCTACTAAAAATATAAAAAATTAGCCAGGTGTGGTGGCAGGTGCCTGTAATCCCAGCTACTCAGGAGGCTGAGGCAGGAGAATTGCTTGAATCCGGGAGGCAGAGGTTGCAGTGAGCAGAGACTGCACCACTGCACTCCAGCCAGGGCAACAAGAGTAAAACTCCATCTCAAAAAAATAAATAAAATAAAATAAAACAAAACACAAAAGACTGACACCAGCAAGTGCTGATGAGGACCCAGATCGCCAGGAGCGCCCAGCCCTGCCTGGTGGGAGTACAAGACAGTGCAGCCATCACTGAGGGCTGTCTGCCAAGTGCTCCAAAAGTTACAACAACTCACATCGACATCTATGGCCAGCAATTCCTCTCTTAGCAGTTACCCAAGATAAATGAAAACATACGTCTATGGAAAGACTTCAACAGAAATAGTCATAGCACCCTCATTCACAACAGCCTCAAATTCCTAACAGCCAGGAGTCCATCCAGAGAATGGAAAGGCCAATTGTGGCACATTCTTCAGCCGAAGATTGATCATCAACAATAGGAAAGAAACTACTGATACATGCACCAACATGAATAAATCTCAAAAACGCTACATTGAGTGAAATAAGCAAACTCAAAAAGATACCATACTTGGCCGGGCGCGGTGGCTCACGCCTGCACTTTGGGAGGCCGAGGCGGGCGGATCACAAGGTCAGGAGATCAAGACCATCCTGGCTAACCCGGTGAAATCCCGTCTCTACTAAAAAAAATTACAAAAAATTAGCCGGGCGTGATGGCGGGCGCCTGTAGTCCCAGCTACGTGGGAGGCTGAGGCAGGAGAATGGCGTGAACCCGGGAGGCAGAGCTTGCAGTGAGCCGAGATCAAGCCACTGCACTCCAGCCTGGGCGACAGAGCAAGACTCCGTCTCAAAAAAAAAGATACCATACTCTATGAATCCATGTTTTTAAGAATAGGAAAAATATTCTACAGTGATAGAAGCAGCAAGTGAGAGCCCCTGGGGACGGTGGGTGGCAGATCTTCCAGGAACGGGCACAGAGGACTTTCAGAGGTGATGGGACGTCTTCATCTTGGGTGGTGACTACACGGTCGGTCATGTTCAATTGTCAAAACTCATGGAACTCACTTAATAGTTGTTCATTTTATTGCATAAAAGTTATTCCTTAAGAAAAGTTTAAAAAACAAGAAAGTAATATTGGCTCTTCCAGTGGAAATATATTTTAAGTACAAGATACTATCTGCAAACAGGGTTAAAAGTTTGCGAGCTGGGGAAGGCTTGCCATTTGATCCTATGCAAAAGTGATCCCTGACTTGTGTTTTGCAAGATAAGTAGGTGTTTGCTGAGCAAAAAGGGTGGGGTGAAGTGGGCAGCACTAAGGGAAAGGAAGGTGGCCCCGGGAGGCTGGAACATAGAAGCCACCTGGCTGTCATGGTGCCAGTGGAGGTGTAGCTGCAGAACCAGCTGGCATGTCACAGTGTGAGCATGGGGCCGTGAAGGCCTCATACACCACAAAGTCACAACTGCACACTAGAGGTGCAGCCAGCAGGGGAGTTTAAATAGGGGAGCAGCACGGGGCGCTTGTGTGTCTGAGAAAGCATTCCAGCAGGGACAGGAGGGATGCACTGCTAGGCTCTGAGGCTGCAGAGGAGAAATCCACTCAGACCAAGGAGGGCCAGTGAGCGCCTGAGTGAAGGGAGCGGCATGGGGAGGAGAGGCAGGGAGAAAACAGAGCAGGCCACTCCCACTGCCCCTCCCCACCCAAACCTCCAGATGTTACCAAGATTTTACAGAACGGCACCAAACATCAGGAAAGCATCCAGGCAGTTGGAGGGAAATCCTGAGGGTACCGTGAAAGGCAGAAGTCAGTTCGGAGGCTCAGAGGGGCTGTGACAGAATTCTCCCGGGAGCGGGTGGCCAGATGACGAGTTCAGAACAGGGACACAAAGTCCAAGTGGGATCCCAGGACCAGAGTCAGCTCATCACCAGGGAGCCCAGTTGTGAATTCACCTGCGTGCTAAACTCTACCTGGAACACCCAAAGCTGTGCTCTCACTGGACACCTGCTCTCACTGGACACCTGCTCTCACTGGACACCTGCTCACACTGGACACCTGATCTCACTGGACACCTGCTCACACTGGACACCTGCTCTCACTGGACACCTGCTCACACTGGACACCTGCTCTCACTGGA
>NW_026652283.1:127399138-127436636 GCF_009828535.3 Hylobates moloch
CTCTCACTGGACACCTGCTCTCACTGGACACCTGCTCTCACTGGACAACTGCTCCATGATGAACATGTGAGTCTCCGATGCACAATTTTCCACTGCAGTCGAAAGGATGACACGCCGCCTCATGTCAGCTCACACTGCACACAAATGTCCTTTGCATGCTTTATTTGGTCCAGATTTGGTGCATTTTTGTGCTTTTTGTGCATGATTTCACTGTTTAAAATGGCCCCAAGCTTAGTGCTGAGGTGCTGTCTAGACAGTCTAAGTGCAAGGCTGTGACGTGCCCTACAGAGAAACCATGTGTTAGAGAAGCTTCGCCCAAGCTCGGGCCACGGGCTGTCAGCTCTGAGTTCAGCACTGATGAGTCAGCAGGAGATATTAAATGAGGTGTCTAAGCAGAAACACACGTAAAACAAGGTTATACATTGACTGGTTGACAAAATTGCCCTGACTCGCAGGAACCTGTGTTTCTCGAGGAGCAAGGGTTCGGTGTTCATGGTGACTTCACAGAATGTTAACTGCTGTTAATAACGAAAACCCACTGGAACCAGATGGTTACTTGAGAAAATGCAGTCGGGTGTCTAAACAGTGCTCTGTGGTCCGTATGCCAAGTCACTGACAATATTAACTTTTCTCTCCCAAACTAAACGGAGGACCTCAAGACAGGGAAGTCCCCATCAGCTAAGGTCACCTGGAGGGATGGACAAGCCACATGCATAACACAAATGGCAGCTCATCCCAACCTCACTCGCGCCACCATGGACCCTGTCCTGCAGCTAGAAATACCCCCCACCCAAAGGCCAGCAAACAGTTCATCCCAACCTCACTCATGTCACCAGGGACCCCATCCTGCAGCTAGAAACACCGTCTACCCACAGGCCAGCTGTTGGGAGCAGGCCCCCAAAAATATGGCCATAAATTGGCCCCAACACTGGCCATAAACAAAATCTGCAGCACTGTAACATGTTCATAATGGCCCCAGTACCCAAGCTGGAAGGTTGTGGGTTTACAAGAATGAGGGCAAGGAACACCTGGCCTGCCCAGGGTGGAAAACCGCTTAAAGGCATTCTTAAGCCACAAACAATAGCATGAGCGATCTGTGCCTTAACAACATGCTTCTGCTGCAGCTAACTAGCCCAACCTATTCCTTTAATTCAGCCCATCCCTTCATTTCCCATAGGAGTACTTTTAGTTAATTTAATATCTATAGAAACAATGCTAATGACTGGTTTGCTGTTAATAAATACGTGGGTAAATCTCTGTTTGGGGCTTTCAGCTCTGAAGGCTGTGAGACCCCTGATTTCCCACTTCACACTTCTATATTTCTGTGTGTGTGTCTTTAATTCCTCTAGTGCCACTGGGTTAGGGTCTCCCTGATCGAGCTGGTCTTGGCAGCCAGCAAACAGCTCATCCCAACTTCATTCATGCCACCAGGGACACCATCCTGCAGCTAGAAACACCACTCACCCACAGGCCAGCAAACAGCTCATCCCAACCTCACTCACACCACCAGGGACCCCATTCTGCAGCTAGAAACGCCCCCCACCCACAGGCCAGCAAACAGCTCATCCCAACCTCACTCACACCACCAGGGACCCCATTCTGCAGCTAGAAACACCCCCCACCCACAAGCCAGCAAACAGCTCATCCCAACCTCATTCACATCACCAGGGACCCCGACCTGCAGCTAGAAACACCCTCCGCCCACAGGCCAGCAGGATTTCAGAGACAAAGACAAGCAGATGCCTGGAGTCGTATGGCAGGTGAAGAAAACCCACACTAGAGGGAGAGCCCCCGGCTCAGCCAGCAGGAAACAAAGCTGAGAAACCGGTCACAGGTTAAACCAGTGTGGCCACAGGAAGTGCCAGGAAGACGTTGCCCTTGGTTCTGTAAACAGAAATAACAGAGTTGTTGGAAATCAAAAATACATCCATCGTGATGAAGCAAAAAACAGCCTGGGCACACGGGAGAACACAGAAGAGAAAGACTGTGAGCTGTGGACTCCGTCTGCGAAACCTATAAGGAAATTGCACAAAATGCAAAGATTAGACAAATTCACATGTCCAGAGACATGAAGAACAAGTCCAGGAAGTCTCAAGGCCCATCTGATAGGAGTTTCAGAAGAGAGGGAGTAAAAGAAAGAAATAATAGAAGAAAAATTTCCAAAACTGAAGGAAGAGAAGCCACCAGATTTTGAAAGAGCCGTGAAGACCCAGCAGCGTGGTGGGGGGAAGCCAAGCTCACCAGCCCAGACCGTGGCAGCCCAAGGCAAGCACAGCTCTGTGAAATCCCACAGCAAAATGGGTAAAATCATCAGGGCGAGGGGAGGAGGGAAGAGATTTATTGACAAAGAAAGGCAACGGGATTAGAATTAGACTTTCCACTAACCACAATGACTGGTAGAAGGCAGCAGTTTTAAAGGAAAATCATTTTGAATTGAGATTCCAGTGCTCCGTAAAATTAGATTTTACGTGGGAATAAACATATTTTTAGACATCCAAGGATTCTAAGAGCTTTCCCACCCACAGATGTGAACAAAGAGACTCTCTAGAAGATAGACATCAGCCAAATGAAAAGCGAATAAAAATTAACAAGCAAGGCAAGGGAGAAGAGCCAGCGGCAAGAAGAAAGGAGGGCTGATAGTAAAATACGGCTAAAGGAAATGACTGATGATGCATAACAAAGTCAACTAATAATCTTCTGAAACTAAGCTCACATCGTCTCAGCATGGGGAAGGGTGGGGAAGACAACTCATTGTTAAGGTAAAAGGTGCTGATAGAAAAGCACAATAAAAATGCATGGGAGGGGAAAACACACTCAGCTCCATAAACAAAAATGCAAAAACTTTCAATAAATAGAAGCAAGCAGAATCCAACACTGTATTAAAATAATACATAACTACACAATGAAAAGATGGTTCAGTATTAAAACAGTTATTATTTCATTCAAAACTTACAAAATGGGGGAACTCCTATCAGTCAGATACCAAATAAGCATTTGATAAAACCTAACACCATTCCTAATTTTATAAATAACTTTCTAACTAAGATCAATCCATTTTTACTCTGACACAGAGATGCAATCAACGTTGGTATTGTGTTGCATTTTCTGAGTGAATGAACCTTCTACTTCATATTCCTGTAAAATACGATTAAGGGGAAACTTCTTTAATTTGATAAAAGGTAATTTACCTTATCTCTGACAAACGTTCAAGCTATGATGAAACATTAGAATCGTTTTTATTACGGTGAAACATAAAAGGACATCCAGGATCAATTTTAGTATTCAGCACTGTGCTATAAGTCCTAAAACATGAAATAAGACAAAAACTAGGAGTATAAATATTAGGAAGGCAAAAAAAAAATTGGCACTTACTCATAATTTATCCACTTAGAAAATCCTGGGGTGTCAGTTGACAACCAATTAGAAATCCTTCAGTAAGAAAAATAATACAATGCCATGATTTAAAAATGGGCAAAGAATATGGAAAGGTGATTTATGAAATAAGTGGTGATTACATAAATATTAATATCTAATAAAATTATGTCAGCCTGTTCAGCCTCTCTAGAAATCTTGGAATTTAATTAAAGCCATATCATAATCATTCTTCATCAAAGTAGAAAACAAAAAAGGCTGATAAAATCCACACTGGTAAATGCAGTGCCTATCAACATCGTACAGGTACATCCAGCGACTCAGCAAATCCAACTACTTGCTTAACGCAGTGACAGCTGCACTGTGATTATGTAACAGACATCCCCATTCTTAGGAAACACACACGACGTCGTTAGGGGTTAACTCCAATGGGGTGTGCAACTTACTGTCTTATGGTTCAGAAAACAGTGCAGGTGTGTGGAGAGGGAACAGGAGAGCAAGCGCGTGTGAGCTCAAGCAACAAGAAAACACCAGCAAAAGGTGAATAAGGGGGAGGCATAATGGGTTCTCTCTGCTATGCTTTTCTTGAAGTCTTTCTGAAGTTTGAAAGTACTCCCAAATAAAAAAGGTTTTTTAAAGGAATTTTAAAATTAATCAACTTCATGTGCACATATCAAAACAAAGATTTCGCATATTACATCAAAAAAATTCACAGCACACTGTGCACATCATGATTATTTATGTTAGAATCGAAATGTGTCCATTTAAATGTGTATTCATATTATACAGTATGTTTTTCTCATATACACCTATTGAGACACCAGAGACTTATTAGATCCAGTTACAGGTGGGGAGGATAGGAATTTGAAGGGTGAAAAGAAATTCAGTATTCAGCTCTGAATATCCAGAATATTTTTTAGATAATTTAAAAACATCCCTGTTTAAATTGTTTTCTCCTGATAACACTAGGGCATGGAGGAGGGAAGATGAAAACCCAGAACAGCCTGGGCTTCTCCGTGGAGGGAGCCACTGGCAGTCACACAATTCCCAGAAATGGGAAGTGAGGTTCATGCACTCAGAAAACATGGTGGAACCCCAACAGTAATCAAATATCTTTGGCAGGATTAGGTCTGATTATTTATTCCCTTTACTTTCTAAAGCTTTCCAAATTTTCTGCAATGTGCTTGCATTATTTTTAAAATTGGGGGAAAAAGTAAGCAAATAAGAAAACAATTACAAATCCAATTTTCACAATGACAAAGAATGATTTAAAAATACATGTCAGTCCAGGCATGGTGGCTGACGCCTGTAATCCTACACTTTGGGAGGCCGAGGCGGGCGGATCATTTGAAGTCAGGGGTTCCAGACCACCTTGGGCAACATGGTGAAACCTCATCTCTACGAAGTACAAAATTAGTCAGGCATGGTGGTGTGCACCTGTAGTCCCAGCTACTCAGGAGGCTGAGGCAGGAGGATCACTTGAGCCCAGGAGTTCGAGGTTGCAGTAAGTTATGATCACACCACTGTACTCCAGCCTGGGCAACAGAAAGAAACCCTGTTTCAAAATCATGAAAGAAAAAAAAAAAAGCTTTTCAAATGAGGGTGAAAATGAGAAATAGCCGATGGGTTTATCTCTCCTAAAATGAAAGACAGAAACCAGGAAATGAAATATGGAGTTCCTGTCAGCATAGACCAAATATTATTAAATATTATTTTACTGAAATACAAAGTCCATTCAGATTTTACACTGGGACCAGGAAATATCTACCAGCTAAGCCAACTACTCACACCTTTCTCCAGGTTTCACTCTCCATGCTGGTCTTGCTACATTCTGATCTCTATGCTAAGCATTTATAAGGTAACGTCTATAGATGAAAACCACAGCAAAGTATGAGAAATACATTTCCTGACACTTGCAGGCCAGAAAATGGGAAACAAACTCAAGATATATAGACTCAACAAATATCTTTTCATTTTGGTCACATCATCTCCACGCATCTCTTACAGCTTCATCTGTCTCTGCACCCTGCACAGTCCAGGCAAACCCTTCTATTATTTCCCTTGAATGCACTGTGCTTGTCCAGCCTCTAAAACATCCCCTGCCTCGAGCCTCCTTTTTCCCTTTTCTGTTCCTGTCAAAATCTTCCTGATTCTCCAAGGCCCTGATTAGATCCAAACTCCTTCTCTCCTGTGAGCTTCCAAGGTGACCTTTTCTCCTCCAATTCTTACTTTCTCCACTGGCTCTGGCTCTGGGGAGTGTAGAACAGGAGCCAGGACGTATTTCACATGCACTGCACTGATGTCGTCCGTCCCATGACTGAATTACCACTGCCATCCTGGGAGGCAGCACCATCTCCCCACTTTCCACAGGACAAAACAGAGCTCAGAAACCTTAAGCACAGTAGGTCAGGGGTGCAGCTAAGATTCCGACTTCCTGACTTCATGTCTCCAGCTGCTGTGATCATTACACAGAGCAATACCACTCCTCCAGGTCCACACTAACCTGAGAGAGAGAAACAATCCTCTTCCACAGGCCAGGTCTCTAAACTGCACTGCCAGCTTTGCCAAACAGGGCCTGTGTTTGATTTAACTTTGGGTACAGCAGACGCCTTCCAAAGGACTGGAATGCATTGGAGTTATAGTAAGTGTCTGCTGACAGTGCAATAGCTTCCACTTTGGGTGCTATCTAGAATATATACTAGTATGTTACCCAAAAAGAATAAGAATTATCTAACTGAAAATTTAAGTATCCATCATCCAGAGTCAGTTTTCTGCAAAAGACAATTGATATGGTTTGGCTCTGTGTCTCCACCCAAATCTCATGTCAAATTGTGATCCCCAATGTTGGAAGAGGGGCATGGTGGGGGGTGACTGGATCACGGAGGTGGATTTCCCCTTGCTGTTCTTGTGATAGTGAGTGAGTTCTCAGAAGAGCTGGTAGTTTAAAAGTGTGTAGCACCTCCCCTTCACTCTCTTCCTCCTGCTCCGGCCATGTGGGATGAGCCTGCTTCCCCTTCACCTTCCGCCACGATTGTAAGTTTCCTGAGGCCTCCCAGCCATGCTTCCCATAAAGCCTGAGGAACCGTGAGCAAATTAAACCTCTTTTCTTCATAAATTGCCCAGTTTCAGGTATTTCTTTATAGCAGTGTGAGAAAGAACTAATACAACATGGTAATGGGAAAGAAAGGACAAGCTCCAGACAGGGAGAAAATATTTGCAAATCATACCTCTGACTGCATCATCCAGAGTCAGTTTTCTGCAAAAGACAATTGATATGGTTTGGCTCTGTGTCTCCACCCAAATCTCATGTCAAATTGTGATCCCCAGTGTTGGAAGAGGGGCATGGTGGGGGGTGACTGGATCACGGAGGTGGATTTCCCCTTGCTGTTCTTGTGATAGTGAGTGAGTTCTCAGAAGTAGAACTCCAAAGTAGATAAAGAACTCTCGAAACTCAACAGGAAGAAAAGCATGTTTTAAAAAATGGGCAAAACCTTGAACAGTCACTTCCCCACAGAAGAGAGACGGGTGGCAAATAGGGTTCCTGCTGGCTCTGGTGTTGACGTTTGTGAGGACACAGGAACCATCTGTGCTTCCCACCTGAGGCCAAAGGCGTCTCACCAGGAAAACGCTGCATCACCCGCAGCGAAAGCATAACAAAAACCCAGGGGTAAAAGTCACAAAGACACATTGACCTTTTGATAGAGTACAACACAACCCATCACGACCCAGTGAAAACAAGTGACTTCTGCTGTATTTCTTTACTGTATCACCCCACTTCTTAAAAGAAATCTGATTAAAACACTGCCTCCAGGAAGGACAGCAGAACAGCACTAACTTCTCCCTCCTCTGGGCTTCTTCTCACAAAATCAAACTTCACTTTTTTCCAAGCTGAGATATTTCACCTTGACAAAAAATATTTATTTTATCAAAGGTGTAGGTTGTTTGTAAATGGCTACTATCTTATCTAAGGGTAAAATATAATCACAAGCTCCCTGGACACTACCTGAGATGGTGCCAAACTTGCAAGGGAAGCCCCAAAGGCTGAGGCTTCTGCTGACCAGACCACGTGGACACAGACGCCAAGGCCTCAACTAGACCACGTGGACACAAATGCCAAGGCCTCAACCAGACCACGTGGACACAGACGCCAAGGCCTCAACCAGGGCCTCCACCAGACCTCGGACACGGACACAGGGCCGAACTGACCAGGACACGGACCCGAGGTCTCAAACAGACCAGCGGACAGGACACAGACGCCAAGGCCTCAACCAGACCACGTGGACACAGATGCCGAGGCCTCAACCAGACCACGCGGACACAGACGCCGAGGCCTCAACCAGACCACGTGGACACAGACGCCGAGGCCTCAACCAGACCACGCGGACACAGACGCCGAGGCCTCAACCAGACCACGTGGACACAGACGCCGAGGCCTCAACCAGACCACGTGGACACAGATGCCGAGGCCTCGAGAGAACGCTGCTATCTCGACCAGACCACATGGGCATGGATGTCGACGCCCTAGAAACAGCCATTTGGCTACAGAATAACAACAGGAAGCTGTGTGAGAAAATACAGGATCAGATTCATGATTTGGGAGAGACATACCAGCTTCATCCTTCACCCATCTTCTATCACACTTCATCACCAAACAGCATGCTTATCATGAGACAGGATCTCCTGGTGGGGGGAGACCCAGCATAGCCGCCATGGGAGGGATCCAGTACCATCGCTGCACCTTTGCAGGGGCAGACCCCTGTGGCCACCATGCTGCTGTCCTACTGCCTAGAATCCTGAGCCACAGAGCATCCTGGCTTGGAGGTGGAGAGGGACGCCAGACCTGGAATGCCACCATACATGAGCAAGGTGGTTTTAATCGATTTGGTGAAAATTAGAGGCACAGCCTCTCATCACCCGCCATCCCTCACCTCACAGCAGCCCCAAGTGCTGAGCGAGCCCAAACCCAGGCCTCAAGCCCCAATAGCACCAGTCTAGGGGCGCTGCGCAAATACACTCCAGGAAGATGAACTTTCGTGCGTGACCATTCCGACGTAGGCTAAGACAGCCCCCAGGGTGATCTGGGATGCTGAGAAAGCCATCTGGCAAGGGGGCCCAGAGCAAGATGAGGCCGAGGGGGGAAGAGGTCACCGGCTGGTGGAATCTGACTCCGGGTGCTTCCAGCTTCCACCCAACACTGTTGACCTCACCAAGTAAGGCTGCAGGGGAGACAGAGCAGCATGGGCCAGCGCCCCCTGCACATCCTGAGTGGTCCATGGAATGACCGCATCACGGGACCATCCTTCCTTCAAAACAAGCACAGGTGTGGAGAAGGGTGCTCTCTTTGGAGAAGCAGAGAGAAGTTAGAAGATATTTTTTAGAGGCCACCCTTCCTCGGCTTGCAATGAGCATGGCTAACCAGGGGTGTATGATTGCTACAACATGGGAAGGAGGGTCCTCAGCATCACAGAACGTCAGTATCACCATCTACAGGCAAATGGGAGAGAACAGACCTGCCAGGCTCTGCCATAGTTACTAATGCCTGGACATGAGCGATTGAGGCAGGAAAGACACATAGCAGTCTTCAAAGGAAGGACCAACTAAGGCAGGGTGAAGATTCATCCGGTGGGATAAATGAATGAGGGATAGGGAGATTTGCTAAGTGAAGGAAAATTGAATAAAGCATCGTCAGTTTACCTAGAATAATATTCCAAGTTCTTTAACAACAAAACAAAATGAAGAAAGAAAAGCCGAAAGAAAACGAAAGAGAAAGCTCTTGGTCCTGGTTAGAATCTGACAGGACCAAACCTGCCTTCTGCCCTCACCTGAAAGAGCTCAAAGGACAGAAGTGTTTTGAGGCATCTCATCTCAGAGGTTTTAGGTGAGCTGAAGGCCCTTTCAAATCACTTGGTAACCCCTCCAAGAAGCCACGTTCACAGGTCTCACTGAGACGCTGTTAAAAAAACAAAACAAAACAAAACAAAAACAGAAAACAAGGTTCATGACGCTTCCAACTCATACCATTTGTAAAAGTTTAAAAGGTGCAGTCATCACTTGGAGGCAGTTGCTAACAGGGAAACTCTCCCTTCTCAGCCACCCCACCCCTCCCAGCCAGCAGCGAGGCGCCTCCCTGGAGGTCTCTGCAGGCACCACCGTGGCAGCGCCCGCGTCTCCCGAGGAGCCGCTGGTTCCTGGGTCTCTGAGGGAGGTGTGCGTGGTGCGCTCGTCAGGGGCAGGCCACTCGCCTCTCTGTGGCCGCGCAGTGCCTTTGTGTACACAGCAAGGCTGCTTCACGCTTTTTACACTTATGTGAGGGTGGGAAGAAAACGCTTTCAAAACTTGCTGCCGTTTCTAAGTCCTCTGCTGGCCCTTCCCCCTCGGTCATTCTTTTGAGAATCGACGAAAATGGTGGCTGTCCCCGGAAGATGCAGGCGTGAGAAGCACCACGCCAGTGACTCGGCCCTGAGAAGTGGGAGCCCGGACCATGGCTCCTGGTGACCTCCGGGACCCAACTCCATGGACCAACTGCACCCTCTCTGCAGGCTTTCGGAGGCGCCCCACACGCCACTGGGCCCCGTGAGCTACCGAGGAAACTGATGAGCCAGAAGCCGAGACTGAAGAGGGGCAAGGACGCCTGACAGGACCAGCTCTTGCCGCCCCCGCGCCGGCCCAGCGGAGCGAAGCTCAGGCGTGGGTGTGTTTCGCAAAGGGGCTTTGGTCCCGGTGACGGAGGCGGTGGGCAGTGAGCTCTGGTCTGGGCCATTCCTGACGAAGCTCTCTGCACAAAAGACCCACAGCCCTCGGTGACGGTGACACATCACACCCCCACGGAGTAGTGACATCGCCTGGTGCTCCCGTTCCCTCGTTCATTCATTCCGTCTCTGCAGCACCAGGGAGGGGCCCGGCAGGAGCCTGTACAGCGGGTGAGGGAGGAGGGAGGAGGGAAGCCGGACTCACAGGGGCTGAGGGGAGGAGGGAAGCCGGACTCAGAGGGGCTGAGGGGAGGGAGGCGGACTCACAGGGGCTGAGGGAGGAGGGAAGCCGGACTCACAGGGGCTGAGGGGAGGAGAGAAGCCGGACTCAGAGGGGCTGAGGGGAGGAGAGAAGCCGGACTCACAGGGGCTGAGGGGAGGAGAGAAGCCGGACTCAGAGGGACCTGAGGGGAGGAGAGAAGCCGGACTCACAGGGGCTGAGGGGAGGAGGGAAGCCGGACTCACAGGGGCTGAGGGGAGGAGAGAAGCCGGTCTCAGAGGGGCTGAGGGGAGGAGAGAAGCCGGACTCAGAGGGGCTGAGGGGAGGAGAGAAGCCGGACTCAGAGGGGCCTGAGGGGAGGAGAGAAGCCGGACTCAGAGGGGCCTGAGGTGCAGGGGCCCGGCCTGCCTCATGAGAGCTCTGTTTTCAGCCTGAGCCACACGGGAATCGCCCTTTGGTGCAAGCATGGCAGGATCCGGCCGCATCTACAGTGTCAGGACGTGCCTTTTTTTTTTTTTTTTTTTGAGACGGAGTCTCGCTCTGTCGCCGAGGCCAGGCCAGAGTGCAGAGGCACGATCTCTGCTCACTGCAAGCTCCGCCTCCCAGGTTCACCCCGTTCTCCTGCTTCGGCCTCCCTAGTAGCTGGAACTACAGGCGCCCGCCACCACACCCGGCTAATGTTTTGTATTGTTTTGTATTTTTAGTAGAGATGGGGTTTCACCATGTTAGCCAGGATGGTCTCGATCTCCTGACCTTGTGATCCGCCTGCCTCGGCCTCCCAAAGTGCTGGGATTACAGGCGTGAGCCACCGCGCCCAGCCAGGAAGTGCTCTTTTTTTAGTGGCTGTAAAATAAGAAACTTTCTTCTCACACCTCCTGAGGTCAAGTTTACAAACTAGAAAAAGAACACTATAAAAATGCGGCTTATTTTACCTTTCCCATGTTAATTATGATACTGGGTCTTTTTCAAAATGTGTACAGATAGCACTGGTCTTCACAGGCATTGGCCCGTGTGGTCTTTGCTGGATTCGTGAACACTGTATAGGGGTCCAGGGTCACACGGTCAAGTCCACATCTTAAATTCCTCCCCATGGAAAAGATCTTGATAGCGTACACTTGACATTCTGAGATAAAACTGTTATATCACTCTTTTAAACATATCAACGGTAATCTAACTAAATACCACAATCCACCATATCAACTTGATACCAGCCATCATCCATTCAAAGCACATATGAACATGTTAGTATTAAATGGCCTAAAATATTACAGTATTCATTTTTGTCCTTAAATTCTTATTTCCATTCCATCTCCTCCTACAGAACCATATCCTACTGTAACATATATTTAAGCTTAAAAGACGTTTTCCTCTTTTTCTATCTATACCCACATGAACACACATTTCATGTGTATGCATATAAAAGCAAAAATACATTTTTAAATTTTCTGTGACAAAGATTCTAGATGATAAAACTGTCTTCTTGACTAAACTATTGTTAGTTTTAGAGGTGACCCTGAAATATAATTATACATTTTGATGAACATTAAATATTACCATTAAAACTGAATTGGAAATGCATCTCTTAATGAGATTTTCCCCAATTCGTTAATATATTTTTGGATAAATATTACTTTTTAGTGAAAGAAACCTGGGTTCAGTGTCAATGACTTTTTTAATAGCTGTAAGATGCAAAACTTAGATTGCATTAATACCTGGATGGAACATAAGTGTGTTATTCTGGCATGGCCCTCAAGCCTTGGAACTCCTTCAGAAATCACTGAGCACTTACCATTAACAATTACTCCTAAGAATTAGCCGATAACGCTATGATATCCTCTTTTAATTATGTTGAAAGCAAGAAATGGGAAACCAAAAATAAGTTTCGCCCATAGATTACAGTCATTAACTTCACCAGCAGTGAGACAGATACCCAGACTATCCATTGTTCTGACACCCGAGGGCAACACTCCCTGCAAGATTCCAGATGTGGTGGGAGGGTATACCTTTTCCCTCTTTCATAAGAGGGGGAAGGGTGAGTTTGAGAACACAGTAGGCAAAGACTCAGAATCATCACTCAGACACTTTCTCAGATTAGCAGACTGTAGGGAAAGGCATCCGTGAACCCTAAGATAAGAAATCAACTTCCTTAAAATCATCTCATATCATAGCCCCTATAAGAAACCTGATGTGCCACTGAACGGTGAGCACGTTATTGTGAAGTCTGCTGTGCTAAGGTGAGGTCACAAAACAACATCCTTTTCACATCCAAATGCCCAGAAAACTATCTCTGTCATTTGCACCTAGTTTAGAAAACAGTCACAAGTGATACTTTCCCGCGTATGTAATATCATGAGATTCCTTTAAACCTGTAAAAACAAAAAACCAGAACCAAGACAGAAGAAAGAAATGTTAGCATGCATTTTAATTTCCTTAACCTGCTTCTCTCCCTTAAACAAGTTTCCAAGGGAACAGTGCAGGCAAACCATCCTCTGTAGTATTTCTGAGCAATGAAGAGTGTTTGATTCTTACATTCCTCCTAAGCAGCACAAAAAGACCCATGTATTAATATCTGGGATATTTCTTGAGGTAAGAAAGTTTTACAGTAGGAAAGGTTACAGACCTTGTGTTGGTCACATTATCCGTCATTGCGAGATGATGTCCTAGAAAAGGCAGAATCTTTATTGTAACTTAAGTCCATTACATCAGCTTTATGTTATCACGCAGTCACTGGTTAATCTCACGAAGTGCTGCAGACACAGCCATCCATCCTAACCCAGCTTTCCCGGGTCAGGCAGCACAGCCACGCACTTGTCTGAGCCCTAATGGAGCATTGTGATTTGGGGTTTGGTTCTTCATCTGTCACCTGACAGCTGAGGACACAGTAGACGCGGAAGAGGGCCAACAGGGAGACGAGGTCTCAGTGGTATTTCTGCTTTTCAAGGCATTCTGAGGTAAGAATGGGATTGGCAGACAACAAATCCTCATGAATTAACTAGTTGTAAAGAAAGAGTGCAAAAGTGATGAGTAGAGAAAAACAGGTGATACAATCAATGCTCAGTGGTGGGGGCCCTCAACTGCCTTAACACATAAACCCTGCCTTCAGGTCTCTTCACATTGATTTGAATCTGCCGTAGCAATAATTTAACCCGCATTTGTTTTCCAATTCTTACTATTTTGTCAATAATTAACATATTTCATCAAATATTGACATGTAGAGATTGACAAATAATTGAGGATGGCTAAACTTAAAATACTGATCCACATGAAATGACATGGAATATCTAACATTATAATATTTAGGTATTCATAATTGATGGCCTAGTGAGAGAGTATTTATTAATATAATATGTCATCAATTCCAGAGACAGTCTTAAGTCTTACAGGATTTTTTTAAAAAATCAAGCTGGAATTCTATCAAGATACCACCAGTTATTAGAGGTTATCTATGGAATTCTAATGAGTAGGACATTCCCCTCTCTTCTGGTTTTTTGTAAATATTTTTTAAAGATCTAACTTTTATACTTTTTTATTGAAACATAATAAATGTGCATATTTCGGGGGGTGCATGCAATAACTTGATAAATTCATATA
Organism: Hylobates moloch; assembly: GCF_009828535.3. Lineage (NCBI taxonomy): Eukaryota > Metazoa > Chordata > Mammalia > Primates > Hylobatidae > Hylobates > Hylobates moloch. The sequence goes on from NW_026652283.1 coordinate 127,413,071, forward strand.
ATAAAATCAGGATAACTAGGACATCTGTCACCTTATTCCTCTTTTCTTTATGCTAGAAACATTCAAATTTTTCTCTTCCAGGTATTTTGAAATGTACAATGAATTAATGTTAATGGTAGTCATGCTGCTGGTCGATTGAACACCAGGTTTTCTCTCTCCTTCTAACTGTACATTTCCACCCATTAATCAACCTCTCTCCATCCCCCCAGCTCCCAATTTTGAATAGCAGTAGTATTATCCTATCTCCTAAATGTACTCAACTCCTTTTTCACAAAAGAAACAAAAAATTATAGCACAAACATTAGGTTATATAATTGTTGTTGCAAAAAAATTCTAACAAACCTATGTCAGGAAATGAAGTTGTAGTTCCCATAGCAACAATGACATGGGCCCTTAGACAAATTTTTCGTGTGCTTTGTGTGACTCTAAGAAGTAAGTTCGTTCCTTAACAAGTCATTTAAATGTTCAGCCAAAACACTGTGACACAATGAATTTCTTTGTCCTCTTGTGTTAATGGGCTCATCGCTCCCCACCACCACTGTAATCTGCAGTCATTCATAGGTTTAATGCAGTTCTTGGGCAACACCTCACTTTTCAGAGGGCTGTCACACTAAAAGTTAATTACAGCAGTTAATCACAGTTGTAGCAAGCCTCAAAATACTTTCATATTTGCATTCAGGTTTGCCTTTTAAGCAATTAAAATAGCAAAAAAAAAAAAAAAAAAAAATCCCTGAGGTCTTAACAGTTATTTTCTGTGATGTTTCTAACCCTTCCATGAGTAGCTTTAGGAATCAAACCACATTATTAAGAAGTTCAAGAAATAGTAACAAAAAAAGTTAACATCGTTTAAATAATAGAGAAAACATAAGCAAAAATTTTCAACACAAAGTTTTAACATCTGATGATGCTCATAAATTTGGCACTATCAGGTATACCATACCGAGCAATATAGTCCTTACTAACAATAAATATGAAGTTTTAATACAAAAAAAGACTAGAAATTCTTAACAGATACACGACTTACTCTTAAGGGAATACAGATCACTTAATAATAAAACCCAAAAAAAGCGGTTATCTATACATATTTTCATGCCTGGGCTGAAAGAAAGCCACCAAATGCTTTGAAAATCATAAGGTACTATACAACCTCGTGGAGAGAAACGTAATTCATTTCCAGATGCTAGTTCCCTTGCACAAAATCCTAGCACAAGCAAATATATCTTGGTATACTTTTTTGATGTCCTCAATAATTGCTATTCTGGTACAGGGGGATTCCTTTGGATCCTTGGAAAAGGAATAAAAAGGAGGTGTGGGGAAGGGGGAAGGACCAAACCTGGCCACAGGGCACCGGGTTTCGGTGAGGCAGCAGGAACGGGTTTGGAGATCTGCCAGGCACGGTGACTCTGGTTAATGACAATGTGCTGTGAGTTTCCAAATTGCCACAAGACCCTCCTGCCCTGCAGACTGAGCTAACCAGCATGCGACTACAGTGGATATTTTCAAAACGAGCAACGGTAAGTGTGGCTGAGGATATGGGGGAAGGGGACTCACGTTCCCCACTGACGGGAAGGTAAATCAGTGAAACGCTGTGGAAAACTGTGCAGAGCCTCTCTGAAAAACCAAAGTAGAGCTACCACAAGACCCAGCAATCCCACTTCTGGGTGTGAGATCACTACGTTGAGATGTCTGTATCACCATGGTCACTGCATGGTCACTACTCACAATGGACAAGATATGGAATCAACCTACGTGTCCATCAATGGATGAATAAGGAAAACGTGGTGTGTGCACAGTGGAATGCCAGTCAGTCTTAAAAGAAAAAGAAATCCTGTTATTAATGACAATGTGAATTAGCCTGGAAGACATTATGCGGAGTGGAAAAAGCCAGGCACAGAAAGACAGATGCCTCATGATCTCACGGATATGTGGAAACTGAAAAAGTGAACCCCACAGAAACAGAATAGAACAGTGAGGGCCAGGCTGGCAGGTACGGTTGGCGGGGATGAGGAAAGGGCAGATGTAGGTCAAAGGGTACAAAGTTTAGACTAAGGCTTAGTGATCACTGCATTGCATGGCGAACACAGCTAATAATAATTGAAGCATTTCAAAATCTCTAGAATAGAATTTTAATGTTCTCACTAAAAAGAAAAAAATGCTAAGTTGGTGAGGTGACAGGTATGTCAGTTAGCTTGCTTGACTCTTTCCCCAGTGTATACATAGATCAAAACATCACATTGTACTCCATAAATATACAGTGATTATTTGTCAATTTAAAATAAAATTTAAATTTATAATTAAATTTTAAAAATAAAATATGAAAAAGGAATGCAGGCAGGACTGGAAGACTATGCAATGAACTCTGCAAACGACACAGAAAAATGTGGCCCTGCTACAAATCTTCCCTGTTAGTGTCTGCTTGAGAGAAGGCAAAGGTTTGAATGGCTAACAATGTTACAAGAAAGTTCTAGAAACCAGAAAACATTAAGTCACTACCACCTTCTCAGAAAATAATGCTATTAGGCTAAGCATGGTGGCTCATGCCTGTAATCCCCACACTTTGGGAGACTGAGGTGGGAAGATCACTTGAGCCCAGGAGGCAGACGCTGCAGTGAACTATGATGGCACCACCGTACTCCAGCCTGGGTGACAGAGTGAGACCCTGTCTGAAAAAGAAAGAAAAAGAAAGAAAGAAAGAGAGAGAGAGAGAGAGAGAGAAAGAAAGAAAGGAAGGAAGGAAGGAAGGAAGGAAGGAAGGAAGGAAGGAAGGAAGGAAGGAAGAAAGAAAGAAAGAAAGAAAGAAAGAAAGAAAGAAAGAAAGAAAGAAAAGGAGAGAAAAGAATGCTCTGGACTGAACTCTACCTCCCCCACATTCATGTGTTGAGCCCCCGATGTAGGTGTATTTGGAATAAAGAAGTGATTCAGGCCGGGCGCGGTGGCTCACGCTTGTAATCCCAGCACTTTGGGAGGCCGAGGCGGGTGGATCACGAGGTCAGCACCTGTCTCTACTAAAAATACAAAAAATTAGCCGGGCGTGGTGGCGGGCGCCTGTAGTCCCAGCTACTCGGAGGCTGAGGCAGGAGAATGGCGTGAACCCTGATCCAGTAGGATTGGTGCCCTTGTAAAGACACCAGAGACCATGTGAAAACACTGTGAGAAAGCAGTTGTCTACCCACCAAAGAAAGAAGCCTTTGCAGAAACCAGCCCTGCTGATGAACTTACTGGGGATTCACAGCCTCCAGAGCTGTGAGAAGATGAGTTTCTGCTGTTCAGACCTCCCAGGCTCCAGGCCTTGATTACGGCAGACAAGTAGCTCAGCAGATCTGTCAGCAATGGCCTGGGCACTCCCTCACCCAGCATAAACAAGAATGTCCATGCCATCTTGCTGTTACAGAGAACAATCCGGAAGGTGCTTCATGGAGTGTGTGTGCTGATGGCTCAATGCATCTGGGGTGCACTCCATGTACTCTAGCTCTAACTTCCCAGAGGAATTAGGAAGCTCTGCCTACACATACACACAAAACCCTCCGATGTACACTGTTCAGTGAAAGAAGTGACTTGCAGAGCACATAATTCCATGTATGCCACAAGAAGCCATGTGTGGCACTGTGATGGAGCCAGGGCGCACTGACCCCAGGTCCCTCTCAAACACCTGGAAGGTGGCCTGTCCAGTAGAGATGGGCTGCAAATGTCTCAAATACTCTTCAGAGTTTGAAGACTTAGTACTGAAAAAAAGAAAGTAAAATACTTTATTAAGGCGGGGTGCAGTGGCTCACGCCTGTAGTCCCAGCACTTTGGGAGGCCGAGGGAGGCAGATCACCTGAGGCGAGGGGTTTGCAGACAAGCCTGGCCAACATGGTGAAACCCCATCTCTACTAAAATTACAAAAATTAGCCAGACATGGTGGTGTGTGCCTGTAGTCCCAGCTACTCAGGAGGTTAAAGCTGGAGAATCACTTGAACCTGGGAGGTGGAGCTTGCAGTGAGCAGAGATTGTGCCACTGCACTCCAGCCTGGAGGACAGAGCAAGACTCTGTCTCAAAAAAAATTATTAATATTAATATAATGATTATGAGATGACATTTTAAACATGATGGTTTAAATAAACTATATTATTAAACATTATTTTACCTGTTTTTACTTTTTCAACGTGGCTAGTACAAAATTTAAAATTACAGATGAGGCCAGGCACAATGGCTGATGCCTGTAATCCCTGCACTTTGGGAGGCTGAGGCAGGAGAATCACTTCAGCCCAGGAGGTCAAGACCAGCCTGGGCAACAGAGCAAGACCTTGTCTCTACAAAAAATAGAAAATTAGCCAGGCAGAGTGGTGAATGCCTTAGTCCCAGCTGCTTGAGAGGCTGAGGCGGGAGGATCGCTTGAGTCCAGGAGTTGGAGGCTGTAGTGAGCTATGATGGTGCCACTGCACTCCAGCCTGGAGACGGAGAGAGAACCTGTCTCTAAAAAAATAATATGAAATAAAATTTCAGATGAGCCTAGAATTCTGTCCCCACCAGACACAATCAGTCTAGATGGACAAGCTCCGCACTGCTCATTCCATTGTTCATTCTTTATGTGCCGCTTCGATTTTTATGGTTAGTGTAAATTACTTCCATAATTTTTTAAACAAAGTCGTTTTAAAATAAAGGAGCTTCTGAGGATAAATATTTTCTCCTAACACTGGGGCAGAGCCACAGAGGCCATGTTGTCTTCGGTGCATCTCTGGGTAGCAAGGTAGGGGTTGCCTCTCTCATAACCGTTACTCCTAACTAAACTACCCGGGTTGGACTAGTACAGACAGCCTGTTAATTTGGAATCGAAGGTTGCCCTGGCAATCCACAAGTTTTGGGTATGAAACAATTAAGTGGCAAGTACTTAGTGGCAGAGCTAGCAGGTCTGCCTTAGACCCGGCTAGTGCAGGCCCAGGATTTTGGATAAAGAGGATAAAACCCTTTTGGCAAAATCTAAATGTGTTTCTGAAAGTGTTTTTCTCTACTTAATAAGGGAGATCTACCTAATAACTCTATGAAACGTATTTAAATCTAAGCATTCGCAGAGGTCCCTCGATCCTTTTATAAAATGCATCTGTACAGCACGTTTGCATTAAAACTCATAGCTCTTAGTTTTGAGCATTTGCACAAAATTCTTCAGGATATTTGCAAGTAGATGTGGCCAGAAAAGTAGCAAGATGCATGATGAAGTGTTTGGAGTTCATGGAAATGTTAGCAATCACTGACACAAATTAGGTAATTTTGCAAACACTACTCAGCACAGGAGGACCTAGGGACCTGTCACAACTTCACGAAATGGAGAAATGGAGCTGGAAGGCACCCGTCTGGAGAATAGGATACTCACACTTCCAAAATCATCATAAAAACATCTAGCAGTAATATTTTAAAGACCCCTGTTTATACTAAGAAGACCACATCAACCTGCCCCACAGAAAACTGAAAATTTTTTTCCATCCCTAAGAGTCCTTCTACTTTAAAAAAAAAAAAAGGCAGAATTTCTAAACCAAAATTAGGTTTATGAGTTAAATGTCATTCATGTCTTATCAAGGACAAGAGTAATACAGGTCACTATATAACTGTGTGATGCCTGACCCAGGATTTTACAGCTCAGAAGCTCACAAAGCAAGCATAACCCCCTGAACCTGTTCCACAGCCAGCCCAGCGATCACATCCCACAGCCAGAAGCAGGAGATCAGCACGAAGGAGAGACGCCACCGAATCTTCCTCGGCCACACAGGACAGAGGTATATGCTTAGAAATTGTTCGGAGCCCACAGAAACTGCCAAGGAGACACCAAGTGAATTACAGAAATCAGCTGAGAGGAGGCGGGGGGGTTGGCAGCCCTGTAAAGCTGAGGAACATATGGCTTTCTGCAGTGAACAACATGTATCTTCAGTCTCAAAATTCAATTTCTATAAGAAAAAAAGCCTTTGGTCATCAGTCAGAAAGTCTTAAGTCACAGACAAATTGGCATAGCATGGACCTGTGATTAAATAACCCAGAAGTGCACCGTGCTCCCCAGGGTGGGAGGCGGAGGACACAGAGGAGGAGCAAGGCCTCCCTCACACCTCCATCCTCCCTCAGAGCCACGCACACCACGCACGCACTCTCCCTCAGCCCTCAAGACATGAGCATTCCACAGCCCCTCACTAACTCCACAACTCCAGGCAAATTGTAGCAACACTGTGCTGTGCAAATGAATCTGAATAAATAGGGATAATGTATGTTTCTTCTTTATAAAAACGTACAAAACCTGTGATAAGATCATCTAGAAAAGGTCTTGAAGGTATGCTAGGAAAATGATGCATGCATTTAAGATCTTATTATTATTCATACTTCAAGCTATCTCTCCCTCAATGTTTCATGATTCTGAACAGGAAGAAAACCCTCCCATGTACAGCTCCATAAGTGACTCTGGGGTCGGCATGACCCCCGCAGCTGCTGAAGCCAGCCAGCTCAGCCGTGGTCCATTTTTGCAGCTTCTGACTCCGTCTTTCGTGTTTTCTGTAACGTGTCCGTGGAGGCTGCCCTGGGGGCCTGTGGACGCATACAGTGTGGCTTCTGTTCCCATTGAGTTGTCATTTTTAATGGGAAGAATCCCAGGGAATGCAAGAGGCTCGTGTCCCTAGGAGGAAGAGGGGTGGAAATGAGTGTCTCTGTTGCCCCTAACCCAAGCCACCGTCTAGGGTGTGCAGACACATAAGCTTCACCTCAGCCACTCAAATCCCAACATGTCCCCACAGATGTCTGTAACTCATCAAAATTGTGAATCAATAAATTAGCCCAGTTTACTTCTCTATTCCTTCCCAAACTTTCTGAAAGAGTTCTCATAATTTTTTAAAAAGGAGCAACACTAAAAGGGAAAATTACATGGGGATTCTCTGTTGTTTCATTTTTCTAAATAGTTTGTCCCTTTTTCCTGTATTCGGGGTTAATGGCTATGCTTCCTGTCGGCCACCGTTTTGCTTTTTATGGGACATCCCACTTCACAACTGACCACACTGACAATCACCTTTAAACAACTTCTTGTTAGCATTTTTCTGCTGGATATCCGAGTGGAAACTCAAGAGAACAACACTTCTTCCCTACTGAGACCCAACACTGCAAGCACTCCAGGTGCCTTCATGTCTTAGTCTCTTAACTTTCAAATTGCCCCTCAGGATGAAATGCTTCTGTTTATCATTGTTTATGAACCTCAAAAGGCTTCTGAGCTGATTTTCTTTCTCTGGAGATCCGAGCTGCTCACACTCACTGTTGCTAGTCTGACAGACCACCTGCTTGTGCCGGGACCATACCTGACCATGCATGCACTGTCTCACCTAATACTCAAAACAATTCCTTGGTGTCACCCTCCTCTGGGAAGCTGCAACCATGAGGGATAAGGATATGCCCCTCACACAGGCTGGGGACAGCCAACGTTCAGACCAGAGCCAGCCCCCTGTGAGGCCAGTGTCCTCAGCCCCACACAGACCACGTTCTCCCGACCCCAGACACACGAAATGATGTAAGTAGCCAATGAATTTCATATTTTTAAAGCATGCCAATTTTATATGTTAGGTTTTCAGATGGAAACGCACCATTTTTAAGTGTTTTGTGATGCTGGAGTGCACAAGGAGTTGTGGGCTCAGAGTGAAGACCAAAATTATCAACACTGTCTGTAATCCCAGCACTTTCGGAGGCTGAGGCGGGCAGATCACAAGGTCAAGAGATCAAGACCATCCTGGATAACATGGAGAAACCCCACCTCTACTAAAAATACAAAAAATTAGCCGGGCATGGTGCCAGGCGCCTGTAGTCCCAGGTACTCAGGAGGCTGAGGCAGGAGAATCACTTGAACCCAGGAGGTGGAGGTTGCAGTCAGCCAAGATCACGCCACTGCACTCCAGCCTGGGCAACAGAGCAAGACTTCCTCTCAAAAAAAAAAAAAAAAATCAACGCCTTCCCTCCAGGTTCATGCCGAAGTCCTTACAAGCCCACAGAGAAAAGCTTAACAGAAATAACAGTTATTTGAGTAATTTGTCTGAGTGACTGTAAATAACCACAACGCTACTCTTAGAAGAAGTGGTTCAGGAATAAGGCGGAGACACTAACAAAAGGCAGGGCTCAGCTACTACGCGCCTGTCTGACCAGCACGTGTCAGTGCCTCCCCGGCCTCCCTCAGATGCTGCAGTGAACGGGCTCCAGCTTGCTTTTTATTTCAAACCAAACTGGACAATGAGTGAGGGGACCTGTATCTTCCTGTCCTCTGATTACACTCCCAAAGCCCGTGGGAAATGAGGAAAACACTGGAGAGCTGAAAGAGAACGCACATCTTCCTTCAGCCCATCACGTCCCTCTAAATTATACATCAGAGAAGTGTTACTTTTCTGCGTTAATGTCTTTCGTTATTTCTTACATTGTAAAAAACAGCTTAAATGTCCATCTCAAGAGATTATTGTACCATCACTGGCACAAATGAAGCCTTCTACTGCAAGAAACTTCTCCCCGAGGGTCAAGTGTACTGAATTTGATAAAAATCTTGCTATCGGTTGCTAATTCTAAACCACTTATCAAGAGTGCTCACCCCAAAGTTCTGCTGCAGCTGCAGATAGAGCCTGTGTCTCAAATATTCTCACTACCTCTGTAGAAATATAATGTCTCAACCCTAAAGATTGATGCACAAACTCCTTGTACCTTAAACAGTTAAACAGCAGGCCGGGTGTCGTGGCTCGCACCTGTAATCCCAGCACTTTGGGAGGCCGAGGTAGGCGGATCATGAGGTCAGGAGTTCGAGACCAGCCTGGCCAACATGGTGAAACCCCGTCTCTACTCAAAATACAAAAATTAGCCGGGCAGGGTGGCAGGTGCCTCTAATCCCAGCTACTCGCTGAGGCAGGAGAATTGCTTGATCCTGAGAGGCAGAGCTTGCAGTGACCCAAGACAGAGCCATGACAGCACCATTGCACTCCAGACTGGGCGACAGAGCGAGACTCTGCCTCAAAAAAAAAAAAAAAAAAGTCAACAGCTAACAGCCAGCAACACCTGTGCCTGTGCCTTTGGGCATCCTTGAGCTGCTTGCTTCCTCCCACAACTGTGCCTCACTGGGCTGGTGTTCCTGTGTTTTTATTTCCTTGCTAGCAAGAGTGGAAGGTCCATCACGCAGAACACAAGGATCCAGGAAGAAGCAGGGCCGTGGACGCGGCCCCAGCAGAAACACATGGCTCATAACCAGGACACCAACCTCAAAAGAGGAGACACAGCCCAGGGATGGCGCCCTGGATCTAACTTCCTTTCCTAGAAGTTACAGTGCTTGAGGATCTTCGTCATCTAGAATCTCAGAGCCTGGCTTTCCCATCTCATGGGCACCTGACGCCAGTGCAGCCCCAGGAGGAGGACGCTGTGGTCCTGCTGAGTCATGGCCTTGGATGTCCCCTCACTGTTGCCCACCCGGGTCTTCACATGTTACAAGTCTAGCCCGCCCATCCACCCAAGGAACTGGAAAACACAGCCCAAGAATAAGCAGCTCTTAGATCACTTTTGGCCAAGCCTCAGGATGGACACAGTGTCCGTCTGGACTGCATCTGCGAAACTGTCTGACGCCGGCAGTGTTGACAGCACAGCTTAGATCTTTGGTGCTTTACTCTGGTAAAACAAAACCTGCTTTTCAAAGAATGAAAACCATCCTCTGAGAGACTGCACGGTGCCCACTGTCAGCGGACATGATCACTCCAAGTGTCACGTATGTGCGTGCTTGCCCAGAGAGAAATGCTGACGGAATAAGTTCTGCCTCCCATTCCAACAGCCAATAACGCCAGACACATTGATAAAGGCAGAGGCACTGGGTGTAATTCATCTATTATCACAATATATTTGCTGCACTAATTTGGGTCACCCCAGAGTTCAATTCTGGAGGACATTAGAAAGATTTATGTGACTGATTTCAAAGAACAGTGCAGCTCAGATAGAGGAAGGACGGCCTCCAGCGTAAGTCTGACTTGAACACACACGAGGGTTGACCAACAAGAGGTGTGCAGCCAAACTGCAGGGTGATGAGCTGACTGGGAAAAGGTTTGGGGTACATGTAATGTACCCCACACCTAGGGTGTGTATGCATATGTGCACCTGTGTGCATCTGTGTGTGATTGCATGTATGTGGGTTGTGTGGGTTGGTTTTGTTTTTTGTTTTTTTTTTTGAGACAGAGTCTCACTCTGTCACTCAGGCTGGAGTGTAATGGTGCAATCTCAACTCACTGCAACCTCTGCCTCCTGAGTTCAAGCAATTCTCCTGCCTCAGCCTGCCAAGAAGCTGGGAGTATAGGTGCATGCCACCACGCCCATCTGATTTTTGTATTTTTAGTAGAGACTGGGTTTCACCATGTTGGTCAGGCTGGTCTCGAACTCCTGACCTTGTGATGTGTCTGCCTCAGCCTCCCAAAGTACTGGGAATACAGGCGTGAGCCACCGCACCTGGCCATATGTGGGTATGTTTGTGTGCCCCTGTGTGTGGTTGCGTGTGTGTGGAGGTGTGTTTATGCATTTGTGTGTGCATGATCGCATGTGTGTGTGTCTGTGTACCTGTAAGTGTGTACACACATGTGCCACGGTGGGAAAGAACGGCAGCGAAAAATGCATGACCTGTGTCTTCTTCCCTGTAAGTGTCCCTTCTCAGTTCTTTGGTCTCCTCCACTGTCACAAATACAGGCCAGCCCACTATCCCTTCATCCAAAAATGCAAAATTCAAAAAGTTCTGAAAATCATGAGTGTGCTGGCAACAGAGCCTGGCTCCTTCACCCTCCAAGAGGCAGCCTAGGACCTGAACTGATACAAAACCATCTGTCTTCACCCTCCCTCATGTGAATACTCACATCCTCCACTGCAGAAATACTGACTGATGACGAGATACCACCCCAGAACCCAAGTCAACAAGGGGAAGACACATTAAACAAGAGGCAAGTCGCCTTTGAGAGGACAATCGAAGGCTCTCCTGAACATTCTTAAAAGAGCATCCTGCACTTGCTGTTGCCCTCCCTTTTTGCTGTACCTGTGACTCCCCAATATTGCATCGTGCATTTGTTTCCACACCCGTTTCCCCGATAAAGACAAAGCTCCGCAGGAAGAGGAGCTGCGCTGGGTTCCAGGTCCCGTTCCCAGGATTCAGTGCCCACAGAGTATCCCTTAATAAATGTTATTGCTAAATTTTATTTAATGCAGAGATTTAAAATCACATTATTTTTAAATTGGCTGCCCCTATATGCTATAAAATAGAATATTCCCACGAATATGACTTTGAACCAGGGAAACACCCAGTGCATTCTGGTGCCACCAGTTCACCATGAGTCTCCTGAAACATCACGTGATCACCGTGATCCCCAGCCGCTCTGTAAAGCGGAGACGGCAATTCTGACCACACAGCCGAGGACCAAGTGAGGCCCTGGGGTGCAGGAACGCTGCTCTGGTGGTTGTGTGGTATGGCTGGACAGCAACAGTAGCTTTCTGCAGCCTCCGGTGCTTAACTTTCAAAGAGCACGGAGCAGCCTCCTCTGACCCTCTCTAACTGCGTAGTACACAGGCGCGTGTCTTCATAACAGCGCCAACCATCGTTCCCTAAATTAAATGTAACCAAACAAACAGAGGAGAAGACCTGAGAAAAACAAAATGCTGAAAGCCAGGGGCAGACCTGGGCCAGCCCCAAAGGGAAGGAGAGGAGGAAGCGTGGGAGAAACGCTGGATCCATTGTCCAGACGCGCCCCAAAGGGAGCGGAGCGAGCGGCACAGCCCTGGACTCTCTGGCACCGGAACTCCTTCACGTTCACTAGGAAATCAGCTTCCAGTGTTTAACGAAAGTCAGGGAGAAAACAGCACCTGGTTTAGAGGACTCGCCTCAAGTCTTCTCTGATAAGACATGCAGCATATTTCAGCAGGGCCCAGAGGCGCTCCGACTGTAATCCCAGGACACGGGCAGATCACTTGAGCCCAGGAGTTCAAGACCAGCCTGGGCAACATGCCAAGACCCCATCTCTACATAAAAATATGAAAAAATAGCCAGGTGTGGGGGCAGATGCCTGAATTTCCAGCTACTTGGGAGGCTGAGGTAGGGGAATCGCTTGAGCCTGGGAGGCAGAGGTTGCAGTGAACCAAGATCATGCCACTGCACTCCAGCCTGGCAACAGAGCGAGACCTTGTCTTGGGGAATAAAAATACACACACACACACAGGTACATATATCATTAAAGAAAGGTAACACCCAATACTTGCGCCTTCCCAGGAAAGCCCGATGATACACCCCATGGCAGGAGTTCGAGGCTTTCTGCTTGGAAAGAAGTCTGATTTAAGGTTTGTACGAACGCCATTTAAAATGATTTCACTACTATCAAAACTGCGTAAAATCCGAGTGAGAGAGAAGGGACATTTAGTGGGTAACCAGGAGCAAACTGAGCAGAAAGCCGCACCTCTACAATTGGAGCAGAAGCCGGTGCAGAACAGATTTGTTTGGGGACCGAATGGCCTCGTGACGCACCCCTTTCACTTACTGGCAATCAACACAGACCAATGAAAGATGGCATCCATGCACGTCGACTGGGCAGGAGAGAAATGCTGGTCTGTGGGGCCAGGCTGGCAGGAGAGAAGCACGGGCAGTGTCTGCGGGGCCAACCTGGCAGGCACCGGCGTGCAGACACAGGAGACGTGGCGGGGTCGTGGCCCCCACAGGAAAGGTGCTGCTGAAGAGGCAGCCTGGACCTCAGAGCGTTCTCACAGATGTGTTCTGGACAACAGCCACGCACACTTGGGGCTTGAGGGTTTGCCAGGATTTGCTTCAGAAACTCTACAGTGCTCCTGAGCCAGTGGCTGCGGAAACACCGGATTCAAGGAAGGTGGCTCCATCCCTGGTGCTGGGACCCAACAGGCCAAGCAAGGGGCAGACAGCAGGGCTTGTTCAAGCTGCAGCAGCCCAGGCAGGGGTGGAGCGAGAGCCACAAGAAAAACCACAGCATGAATTTTATTTAAAGGACCATGTCTGTCTGAAATATTCACGTGAATTTTGCCTTTCACTCAAAGTATTTGAATGTTCCCCCTGATTAAAATCTTTATGTCGTGTGGCTACTTCTTAATCTGAATTTTTTTTTTTTTGAGATGGAGTCTCGCTCTGTTGCCCAGGCTGGAGTGCAGTGGGGTAATCTTGGCTCACTGCAACCTCTGCCTCCCGGGTTCAAGCGATTCCCCTGCCTCAGCCTCCTGAGTAGGTGGGATTACAGGTGTGCACCACCATGCCCAGCTAATGTTTTGTATTTTAGTAGAGATGGGGTTTCACCACGTTGGCCAGGATGGTCTCAAACTCCTGACTTCGTGATCCGCCTGCCTCGGCCTCCCAAAGTGCTGGGATTACAGGTGTGAGCTACCACACCCAGCCCTTAATCTGAATTTTTGATGAAAGACAATGCAAAGTGTCATACAACAAAACTACGTAACCATCACCTGTATTTTCTTAAGAAATGAAACATTAATGATAAAAGTTCATCAGCCTCCTGGCAATCCTCTTCCCCAGAGACCATGGTCAGAAGAATTTAGTGCTCATCTAGAGCCAGGTGACCTATGTTTTCATCTTTACCCAGAAATAAATAAGTTACCCATGTGTTTAATCTGCATCAATTATCGCCTATGATATAATCCTTTCATATACATTCGTATTTTCCACTCAAGAGTATTTCTAAGTGTTACCTGCAGATCACTGACAAGGCTGAAATACACGTCAGTAAGTCGTCGGGCACGTGGGTGGGAATTTCTCTGGGATGTACAAACCAGGGGAGTTCGTAAGGTTCCAGGGTAACACATTTTTGACTTTACTAGACACTGCTAAGTTCTCCTCACAATTTACACTTGTAAGCATGCCCCACACTGAGCTCTGCACTAATTTACATGCCAACATGCGATGCAAGTTCCTGCTTCCCCGTGTCCTCTCCAGTACTGATTGGTATAGCTTTTTTATTTCTGTGAATATGACAGGTGTAAAATTACAGCTGATATTTGAAATTACACTTTCCAGAGCGCTGTGTTTATCCACTGGCTAAGCTTCCTCGTACGACTCTGTGAGTACACGAACGTCAGGACAGAACACTTCACATGAGTGGTTCCCTTGTACAGCTCTGTGGGTACATGAACGTCAGAGCCGTATGCTTTAAATGAGTGACTGCCTTGTTGTGAGTACACGAACGCCAGAGAATCCGACGCTTTACATGAGTGATCTGTACGGTTTGTGAATTCTACCTCAATAAAGCTGTTATTTTATAAAAAGAGAAGGTGTGCTGAGATTATCCTGAGTGTTGCTCACTCCCGGGACACAGCTGTGTACGTGGTTCTTGCATTCCAGTTTGAAATGCACAGAGTTCTATGATACTTCATAACACCTGGTTTTAAGGTGTGACATGAAATTAGGTTTCTTCTAACAGCGTATTTTTATTTATGTATATTTAAGTTTATATTTTATTTATATATTCCCATTTTCCTAAAACATCAAAATATAATCATAGGAACCAACAGTGCCTAATCAATACCTGGTCTGTTTTTTTTGCTGTAGGAACACAAAAGCCTCTTACGCTTGAAAAGACACTTAGGAGGCACCTGCAGTGCCTTCCGGTACCTGCCAGAATTCCAAGCGTATTCTCGGATAGAAAGGGGGAGTTTGGAAACCTGTGTCTAAGACACCCAAACGATTTCACCAAAATAATGACATTTGTAATGGGGGAAGGGGGATTTTCTAAAAACAAAAGCTGACTTGGTTTCTCAGGCCTCCTCCCCTGCCCCCAGCTGGAGGCTTCCTCACCTTCGGACCCACCAGCCACCCCAGCGCCTGGCTTCAGGGCAGCCTCCTGAAACCTAAAAATGCTGCTTGTGTGATCAGTTCTTCCCTGGCGTGAGGAACGGGCCCTCCTGTGCCTGGGAGACTCTTAGGTTTCTAAACCCCACAGCCCCATCCTCAATATCCAGACTTGGGCCTTCTCCGGGCAGACCCGGCCTGGGCTCCAGAGCCAGTCTGGTTATGGCAGGGTGTGTCAACATTTTTTGGAGTGAAAATACACTGAGAAAATGAATTAAATCCTTTAACTCCTTCTCTACTTCAAAATGAGAAATCCACTATGGATGCCAGGATCTAACATTCAGCCTCACACCTGGCTCCAAGATCCTCCCCAAAATGCAAGATCAGTTCCCAGCTCAGATTCCAAGACTCAAGGCTGGGGTGCAGGTGGCCCCCTCAGTGCCGGTTCCAGCCCACGGCTCCGCTCCGTATCAGTTGAACACACAGGCCTCCCAGGCCGTCCCTTACGGAAGGGGAAACCAGGAAGCTCGGCTCTTAGAGTCAGAGCCAAGCCCTTCTCCAAGGACCTGACAGGCTCCAGTTATTTTGCAGTGTCTCGTGTTTCCTTAATTCATTTCGTGTTGCACAGGGACTGGCCTGCCCTTGTTACTTCATCTGAGTTCTTCATCTGTCAACCTCCCGGCAGAACAGGGAGACTTCTGATCTCCCCAAGAAACACATCTTCACTTCAACACTTCTCTCCTGACAGGCGTCCAAAAAAATAAAATAAAATAAAATAAAAATGAAATCGCTGCCCTGGGTTTTTTCAGAACTTGCTCATTTCCAGAGAGACCCACCAGCCAGTGCCTCATTTCTCAAGGGAGCCCCTGTCCCCAGGACTCTCCCACAGCAGCACAGGGACAGGCAGGGTCTCCAGTGTCTCTGGGCCCTGAGGGAGGCAGAACCAGCCTGCAGCCGGGGCGCCAGGATGACTCCATTGCTGATAAGGAACGATTCAGCCTGAGTGTTCCCTGGACCCAACCCTGAATGAGCAAAGGCTCCATGGCACATAATTAATTAGGATCCCAGGGTCAACTGCCCTCGGCTCTCTGGCCCTCCATGACCAGGCCCAGCCCCTCACCCAGCTGTCCCTGTTCCCCGCAGCGGGGTCAAGATTTCCCTGCCAGATTCCTGTAGACACAGCTTACCATGTCACAAGCACGAAAACCAGTGTGATGGCCGCCCTCCCAGCCCTAGCCTCCTGAGACAGACCCCAGCAGAGACCACAAGTTAGCACGTGTGTAAATCCACAGACCAAGAGAGAAAACAGAAAGCCCAGAAGTAAACCCAAGTGCCAACAAAAATGTGAATTCACCACACCTTCAGCCACTGGCAGCTGCTCCCCATGAGAACAACAAGTGTTTCAGATCAGACCAGGTGGGGGTCAGCAAGAAGCAGGGAGAAAATCTCGCAAGAAAAGCAGCAGAAGGCGGCCTGCACCCACCTTGGGACTGAGACAGAGACCCTGGGATGGCCTCAGACAAGCTGCACCTGCCTCACCACTCCTGGAGGCACCAAATACTGAAACTGCAGAATGTAGAGGTTTTCCACGCTCCATTTTTAACATAAGATGTACTGAGAATTGGATGGTGTTGAGAGATCACCTTTGAATTCACAAAGCTATTTTTATCAAGAATGGAATAAACAAACATTCCCTGATTAGTGCCTTACAATAACGATGCACTGTTCTGTGCACAGAAGATCACTGTGGCTAACATTCAGCAGCACGTGCCCTTTGAGCTGTTTTCTAGGAACACTACAAAGTACGCAGAGCCATCCGTGTTATCGCACCTGGTCTCCTTGGAAACCCATGGCTTGCACAACCTTGTCTTTTCTGTCATGAGTTCTGCAATGCATCTGTGCTTGGTACCCAGGACAGAGGTGCAGACAGAACCCACCCATATAAAGAAGAACTAGAAGGGACAGATCACAAAAGACAGGCACATCGTCATTAAAAAGAGTGTAGTAGATCATCAGATTTCTGCTGCTAATTTTAGTTCCTTAAATTAGGCTTTACGCCAACAAATTTCAAAACAGACCCATGGTATTAGTCCATTCTCACGCTGCTAAAAAGGACATACCAGAGACTGGATAACCGACAAAGGAAAGAGGTTTAATTGACTTACAGTTCAGCATGGCTGGGGAGACCTCAAGAAGCTTATAATCATGGTGGAAAGGGAAGCAAACACGGCCGTCTTCATATGGTAGCAGGAAGGAGAAGTACAAGCAGGGGAAATGCCATACACTCATAAAACCATCAGATCCTGTGGAACTCACTCACTATCACGAGAACACCATGGGGTAAACGGCCCTCATGATTCAATTATCTCCACCTTGTCCCTCCCACAACACATGGGGATTATGGGAACTACAATTCAAGAGGAGATTTGGGTGAGGACACAGCCAAACCATATCACCCACATTTAAATAATGGTACCACCACTGTGTGATCTTGAACACGAAGAAAATAGACCTATGTCAAACAGACCTACTTAGACGGTGCCTGGAACATTAGCGGACACTCCACCTTCTTGTTTTTATTGATAGAGAAAGAGCACCTGTCACGGATAACAGATGGTCTGTGGTTCTGAAACATTTTCCCATGGAAATGAACCAGGCTTTCTGGCAACTGCACCTCTGCCCTTATGATCACCTGCATGGCACGCAAAAACAACTCAACTAATTCCTCTAGACAACACCTGCAGATTAGAAAATGAACGCGAAGCTGCTCCTGTTTTAACTCTGGTATAGTCACATGTGCCCTCATCTTATAAACGATGTCACCAAGCCACAAGAATCCACAGAGGTGACACTGATGGATGCACCTCCTTTTCTTTTTTTCTTTCTTTCTTTTTTTTCTTTGAGATGGAGTTTTGCTTTTGTTGCCCAGGCTAAAGTGTAATGGCATGATCTCTGCTCACTGCAGCCTCCGCCTCCTGGGTTCAAGAGATTCTCCTGCCTCAGCCTCCCAAGTAGCTGGGATTACAGGCATACACTACTACGCCTGGCTAATTTTGTATTTTTAGTAGAGACAGGGTTTCTCCATGTTGGTCAGGCTGGTCTCGAACTCCCGACCTCAGGTTATCCACCACCTTGGCCTCCTAAAATGCTGGGATTACAAGTGTGAGCCACTGAGCCCGGCCGCACCTGCTTTTCTACAACTGAACTCAAGAACCATTTTAATCTGTGGAAACACAGAAATAAATGTACATGGTTTAACCTGTGTTATGGGCTGAACTGCATGCCCGAAACGTTCACCTGTTGAAGCCTGAAACCCCAGTGTCGCCATGCTCCAAACGTTCATCTGTTGAAGCCTGAACCCCCAGTGTGGCCAAATTTGCAGACACGGCCTTAAGGGTGTAACTAAAGTTAAATGAAGTCAC
Source organism: Hylobates moloch (assembly GCF_009828535.3). Taxonomy (NCBI): domain Eukaryota; kingdom Metazoa; phylum Chordata; class Mammalia; order Primates; family Hylobatidae; genus Hylobates; species Hylobates moloch. The sequence goes on from NW_026652283.1 coordinate 127,431,291, forward strand.
AGGAGTGGGGCCCTGATGCAATCTGATGGGTGTCCCCATCAGAGGAGATTTAGACACAGACACACATAGAGGGCCGGACCTGTGAGGACAGGGGGAGAAGGTGGTGTCCACACAACCAAGAGAGTGGCCTCAAGAGGAACCGCCATGGTGATGCCGTGATCTCGGACTTCCAGCATCCAGGGCTGCGAGAAGACAGACTCCTGTTATGTGAGCCACCCCGTCCAGGGCACTTTGCTACGATGCCCTGAGCTGAGTAATACATCCAGGTAAAAAGAAGCATGAGAGATACCCCACTCTGTAGGGCAAGTCTGTGAAACATTCTGCTTCAACCAATTATGTATTAGAAATACATGAAATTCAGAAGACAGAACTAAAATTTTAATTAGAAAAAATGATAAATTTTGTCCACATTTTCTAAATTGTTTTTATCAAATGTTGTGCACAAATTGCTAAACAAACTGAAAATCATTTGAAAAGAAATCTATGTCCCTCTTACCAGCAAAAGGCAGCTCTCCTGAAAGAATTAAGAACGGTATTTCTTTTATCCTGATAAACATGACGAACCCCATTGCTAGGCCTGACGGCAGCTTTGCAACCTCTCCCCTGCTCAGGTGGCACAGAGAGGAGAGTCCCAGTGACATCAGAGGGCACCAGAAGTCCTGTTACTCATGTAGCCGAGCTCTGGGGCCATGCCTCTGCCCCCAGTTCTAGTGCAGCGAGTCCCCCAGAGACCCCAGCAACACCCACACACGAGTGCACACTCCTCCATCCACAACCCCAAGGTCTTCCCAAGGCTACGTAACTAAGTCTCAAACTCAAGAAAGAGCTGACTTGTAAATAAACAAATGGATGGTGTGCTAGAAATGAATAGGTGAATTATCCTTGAAAGGCAGCTTAATCCGAATGGAGTGTGTGTGTGGTTCTCTAACGTGATGGGAACCCTTCACATGGAATCTCCCTTTGCAATTTTTAAGTGCACCACACATCATTGAGGGCTGCGTACACCACATGGTGCCGCTGACCTCCCGTGGCACGGCTGACCTCCCATGGCACAGCTGACCTTTTGTAGCACAGCTGACCTACCATGGCACAGCTGGCCTCCCATGGCACGGCTGGCTTCCCATGGCACGGCTGACCTCCCATGGCGCGGCTGACCTCCCATGGCGCGGCTGACCTCCCGTGGCGTGGCTGACCTCCCGTGGCATGGCTGACTTCCCGTGGCGCAGGTGACCTCCTGTGACGCAGCTGACCTCTAAAACGTACTCCTCTTGCTTGATGGGAACGTTACGTCCCTTATAAACAGTCACGTGTGGAGTAAGAAGCAAAGCAAGAGGCCCAAAGCCCAGAACTATGCACTGCGGAGCCATCTCAGGGCCCAGGCCCTGGGGGGAACAGGACTGCTCTTCTCCACCTCTGTCCGTGTGAGGCATTTAACCGTCATAAACAGCCAACACAACCTCCACGCAGCAATCAGACTTGTTTCCTGTGATCACTGAGGAACTGTTTTTCCTCAGCGATCAAGAAAATAAGTTTCAGAAGGTCAGGGGGAAGAAGACATCCCGGAAGAACACTGTTTCCCAGGTTTAAGGTGTCACCCTCAGCGTCAGCACCAGGCAGCTGGCGTGACCATCAACCAGGCACGGGAGGGCACCAGACAGCTGGCGTGACCAGCAACCAGGCACGGGAGGGCACCAGACAGCTGGCATGACCATCACCCTGGCACAGGAGGGCACCAGGCAGTTGGTGTGACCATCAACCAGGCATGGGAGGGCACCAGACAGCTGGCGTGACCATCGTCTAGGCACGGGAGGGCACCAGACAGCTGGCATGACCATCACCTAGGCACGGGAGGACACCAGACAGCTGGCGTGACCATCGTCTAGGCACGGGAGGGCACCAGACAGCTCATGTGACCATTGTCTAGGCACGGGAGGGCACCAGGCAGCTCGCGTGACCATCAACCAGGAACGGGAGGCCAACGCACTGCAACACGGGGCCAGGAGAGACTGCGTTGATGCAGATGGGGAGGAATTCTGCAGAGAGCAGTGGAATAGAGATGTTTTCTCAGGAAGGAGAGAGGCTGGAGGATGAGCAGGCAGCTGAGGGTGTGAGACTCTTCCAAGTGCATGAGGTCTCCACCCTCAAGGGAAGAAGTCAGGCTCCATTGCTCAGTGTGCCAGGGACAGTGGCGGAGGATTTGGTAAAATTTAACCCTGACCCAGGTTTTCAGTAACGCGCCTAGGAAAAGAGACCTGAAGAAGCTGAAGTTGTAGAAGATGCACCTGCTGTCTACACCCGCCTTGCTAACTCTGAGAAGCCACCCTTGAAGGACTCCACAGTCAAAGCCAGGCAGGACTTCCTCACGCAACCAGCATCCGGGGTGCAAACCCCCTGTGAGAGCCGTGCCTGGTGTCTCCCCGTCTCTTCTGTCTGCTCCCCAACATGTCATGGGATGTGCAGTCTTGAAGGCAGGGGACCTCCTATTCCTCTCTGAACCCCTCTGTTTTACGATGCAGTGGGAGCTTGACAGCGAGTTGGAAAGAGTGAACAACACCCGTCCAGAGTCTCAGGAGGTGCAAGCTCACATCTGGAGCCCACACCTGGGCTATCCCTGACCTCAGCCTGCCTCCCAAAGGGCCGCACCATGTAGGTTCCATACAACTGTGCAAACACACTGCTTAATGTCTATCCGTGATTTCCAGAGGAGTGAAAATTGTTTCACAAGCTTCGCGGTCAAGCAAGAGGATTCTGCGTTACTCAGCATGAAGACACGGAGACAAAACAGCAAAATGAGAAAACCAAATGAAGATTAGAAACAGCCACCTTGGAAAACCAAGGAGAAGCTCATACTTTACAGAGTTACTACTGTAGTGCTGTTACTACGACAGCAACAGTAATGATAGTAACAATTCAACGGTAATGGAAAGAATATAGCTCCATTACATGTGAATGGAATAACAACTATAATGAAAAGAATATAGCTCCATTACATGCGAAAATGCAAAGAAACAGTCCCATCCACCAGACGCCCCAGGATAATTCCACTGGTCCCTGGAATCATCATCCAGGATGTGCAGAGCCCAGTCTTATGTAGCGTCTGTGCGGACACGGACGCCACTCCCTGGTGAAGAGGGAGAGGCAGGTGTGGAGAAGTGGAGGCACACCTCCCAGCACCTGCCTGTCGCAGCCATGCAAGTCCTTCCCACACCCTCTAGTCGGCTGTCACAGAAACCCCACAAGGCAGGTGTAAGCATCCCCTTTTCAAGTAAGGAGACCGATCTTTAAATTCAGTGACTTACCCAAAACTCAGAAGAGTGAGTGGTGAGGTCAGGTCTTGAACACAGATTACGTGGCACGCATACCACACACGACGAATGGTATGTGCACATCCACACACACACGCACACACATATGTGCAGCACACGGACAGAAAAAATGCCTACAAACAGAATCCAAACACAGCAGCCCACCCCCTCCCAGGACGTGAGCTCCCAACAGCGGAGTGAGGTTACTTCCAAGACGCTCCTTAGGAATGGATGCGTCTGGCACGTAACAGGAGAGAAACTCTCAGAGAAGAGAGGACAGAAGCCGAGAGGCAGCAAGAGTCTGGAAACAGAAATGAAGATGTTGGGAGAAGCACATTCTCCATTTTACAGCACACATCGTTTACAAAATCAATTTTAAATGTAATAGAAAAAGCCCACGTGAGAAGAGTTCCGCGTCCCACGTGCTTGAAGACACACTCTACCTAACGTGCTTCTGGCTTAAGAGGTAGAACGACAATTTCTGTTGGTCAACTTCATTTTTACACACCATTTTAATTGTAATAGGCTAGGATTCATTTTTCTATCTCCAGGCAACAAGACAGTCTTCTCAACTCTTTTGTGTGGAAACAAATTTAATATATGGGATGGCATAAAATGTATTTTATGTACAAAATTACTCAGTTGATTACAAAGGATACATATTTTTTTTAAACTATGAGAGATGCTGAAGTGGGCATGTACAACCAAAATGCAAAACCATTTTGAAAAATTATTTTCGGAGTTCAATAAGTCAACAACTATATTTTTAATCAGTTAACACCTATGACACAGAAGCAAACAAAGTTGCACCAATCACATCACCTCTTAAAAATCTACACCTGCCATCAAAAATAATCCCCACAGTTATTCCAAACGACAGGTGCAGAGGCATGCCTTCGAGAGGGAGAAGGCTAATGAGGCTCTCACAGCATCCGTGGAAAGCTCTGTATTATTCAGTAAATCAAGCACCCAGCATCCTCTTGGACACAAAGTGTGGGACCTAACATTCACCACCTGAGCCGTTTCTAAGTGAAACTTCTGTGTCACCGAGCACATCCACAATGCTGTGCTGCCATCACCAGTAATTAACTTAAAATATTAATAGCCAAGAGGCTCACCACACAAAACTAAATTAAAAATCAGATACAATCCTAAGCACCCGGGTGTCACTGAGGAAAGCAAAAAAAAGATTAACTTCAAAGTCATGGGAACGCGGCCACCATGGACTCAAATGCCAGACTTAGGTACCAGTCCCCCACCCACAGACTGCACGTGGCAGCGTTCACAGATGTGGCAACGTTCACAGATGTGGCTCCCCCAGGCTCACGCCTCCCTCCTCGCAGGGATTCCGGCCCTGCCTGAGCCTGAGTAACCCACTCAAGGCAGCCTCTCGGAGAAGCTCTAGGAAGCTGTGAGGGGCCAGCGCCAAGCCTCTCAGACGTTCGTCCCTCCAGGTCCCCTCTCCATGGTTTTCATGCCAGCTCCAGGCCAGCCCACTCCAGGTGATTCTGCTTCTCTGCATGCTACATGTGGTTCTACTCATCGGAAGTGACGGCTCCGTGGATGGAATAACCATGGCTAAACGCCAAGTGGTAGCGCATTCACCGTCATGGGCTCTGTAGGGGAATTCCTCACGTCATCCCGAGGTGCGCCCCTCTCCTCGTCTGTCCTGGGGTACTTCACGCTGCCACATCTAGATCATTTTACTCAAGGGCCTGATAAACACTTTTTAAATCACATAAAGTCACCAGCTCCACCCATGCAATGAGTACTACCATATTAATTAATGAGGTCTTAGTCAATTTGTGTTGCTATCACAGAATACCTGAGACTGGGTAATTTATACAGAAAAGAGGTTTATCTAGCTCACACATCCACAGCCTGAGAAGTTCAAGGGCCTGGCTCTGGCCTCTGGCAGGGGCTTCATGCTATGTCACAACACAGCAGCAAAGGTCAAAGGTGAAGCAGACACCTGCAAAGATGCAATGCGCAAGGGGCATCCTGGGTTCGTAACAACCCCCTCTCGAGGGAACTAATCCAT
>NW_026652283.1:127436646-127499364 GCF_009828535.3 Hylobates moloch
CCTCTCGAGGGAACTAATCCATCCCCAACAGAACGAATCCCGTCTTGTGAAAGTGAGAACTCACTCCCCACCGAGAGAACAGCACCGAGACGTTCATGAAGGATCCACCCCCGTGACCCAAACACCTTCCCCTTGGCCCCGGCTCCAGCACTGGGGGTCAAATTTCAACATGCATTGTTTCATTTTTTAGTCTTTTTCTTTTTTAGATTCAGAGAGTACATGTGCAGGTTTGCTACATGGGTAGGTACATTGTGCAATGTTGACGTCTGCATTTCTAATGATACCATCACCCAAGTGGTGAGCATGGCACCCAACAGGCAGTTTTCCAACCTCTGCCCCTTTCCCATCCTTCCCCACTTTTGGAGTCCCCAGTGTCTGCTGTTTCCACATCTATGTCCGTGAGTCTCAAGGCTCATCTCCCACCTACTGAGAACATGTGGTATTTGGTTTTCTGTTCCTGTGTTAATTCTCTTAGGATAATAGCCTCCAGCTCCATCCATGTTGCTGCAAAGGACACGATTGTGTTCTTTTTATGGCTGTGTGGTATATCATGGTGTATATATACACATTTTCTTTATCTAGTCCACTCCTGAGGAACACCTAGGTGGATTCCATGTCTTTGCTATTGTGAATAGTGCTGCAATGAACATGCAAGTACATGTGTCTTTTTGATAGAATAATTTATTTTCCTTTGGGTACATACCCAGTAATGGGATTGCCAGGTTGAATAGTAATTCTATTTTTAGTTCTTTGACAAACCTCCAAACTGCTTCCCACAGGGGCTAAACTAATTTCCTTTCTCACCAACAGTGTGTAAGTGTTCCTTTTCTCTACAGCCTTTCCAGCATCTGTTATTTTTTTACTTTTTAACAACAGCCATTCTGACCAATGTGAGATGGTTTCTCATTGTGGTGTTGATTTGCAACTCTCTGATGATTCGTGATGTTAAGCATTTTTTCATACTTTTTTCAACATGAGTTTGGGAGAGAACAACAACCAGATCCAAACCATAGCAGGTGCCAATGAAAAAGAAATGCATTATCCAGAGATTCCCCACCTGTGGGCAAAGAAGGCCTAGGATACCGGAGGCACTGTGGCAGACACAGAAGGAGGTAGTTAAGTAGAAATAGAGATCGTTACAATGGTTATTTTTGCTAAAATGTATGTGGATGACAATATACCCAAAAAATACCCTCACTTAAATGAATTAGCAAATTAATAGGATAGTTAAGTTTTCTAGTTAATGAATACTCAAGGTATAGCTGTTATTGTTTGGTGGCCTATGGTTTTTAACACTAAAATGGCAGGCTGTTCTTCTGGAAGTGCCGACACACCTGTTTCAGCCCAGATGAACACGGTGGGGACAGACATGCTCAACAGGTTGCTGAAGGAGGAGGGAGCACAGCACAAACACTCGCCCGAGACTCACGCCCTTTTTCATCCTTAGTAACTGTTTTGTTGTGGTAGTGGCAAAATATAAATAACAAATATTGCCATTTTAATCATTTTAACTGTTTTTTAATTCAGTGGCATTAATTGGATTCACAATGTTGTACAACCACCGGCATTACCTATTTCCAAAATTTGTCAAAGCCACAAGCAGTAACTCTGTGTTAGTGTCCATGAAGCGGTAACTCCCCTTCCCTCCTCCCCCAGCCCCCCGTAATTTCTATTAGATTCTGTCTTTTAAAATTTGCCTATTCTAGGTACCTTGCATAACCGGAATCATTCAATATTTATACTTCTGTGTCTGGCATATTTTTTTTTTTTGACATGGAGTCTCACTCAGTCGCCCAGGCTGGAGTGAAGTGGCGCTATCTCAGCTCACTGCAAGCTCCGCCTCCTGGGTTCCCACCATTCTCCTCCCTCAGCCTCCCGGGTAGCTGGGACTACAGGTGCCCGCTACCATGCCTGGCCAATTTTTTGAATTTTTAGTAGAGACGGGTTTTCACCATGTTAGCCAGGATGGTCTTGATCTCCTGACCTCATGATCTGCCCACATTGGCCTCCCAAAGTGCTGGGATTACACCGTGCCCAGCCTCTGTTTGGCATATTTCACTTAGTATCTTTTCAAGGTTCATGCATATTGTCACATGTATCAGAACTTCATTTCTTTTTATGGCTGAATCATATTCTATTGTCCATAGAAGCCACATTCTGTTGATCTGTCCATCCATTCATGGACACTTGGGTTGCTTCCACCTTTCGGCTGTTGTGACTAATGCTGCTGCGAACATTGGAGCACAAACATCTGTTTGAGTCACTGTCATCACCGCCTTTGGGCATAGGCTGAGGCATGGAATTGCAGGGTCACAAAACTGCCAGCTCATTTATCACAGCAGCCAAGTTTTACATTCCCACCAGCAATGTGTGAGGCTTCCAGTTTCTCCACATCACGGCCAAAACCAGCTATTGTCCTTTGTCGTTGTTTTAACCACCATGTAGTCAGCGTAAAACAGAATCCTGTTGTGCATGTGGTTGACATTTCCTTTATGACTAATGACACTGAGCACCTTTCCTTCTGTGTTTTGGCCATCTGCATATCATCTTTGGAAAAATGTCTGCTCATATCTTTGGCCCATTTTTATTCAGGCTGTTTGTCCTTCTGTTGTTGAGTTGTAGGAGTTATTTAAATTTTCTTAATAACAAATCTTTTATCACATGTGTGATTTACAGGTGTTTTCTTCCATTCATAGTGCCCTTTATGCATAAAAGTTTTTCTCTCATATAAACAAGGTCCAATTCATCTATTTTTTTTCTTTTGCTGCCTGTGCTTTTAGCGTTATATTTAAGAAATCATTGCTAAACCAAAGCCACAAAGATTTGCCCTGTTTCCTTCTAAAGACTTTACAGTTTAGTTCTTACAATTAGGTCTTTGATCCCTTTTGAGTTAATTTTTGTATATGGTGTGAGATAGGGGTTCAATTCCATTCTTTTGCTTGTTGATACACAGTTTTCACAGCATCACTTAAAAGAATATTCTTTCCCCATTCAATGGACTTGGCACCCTTGTCAAAAATAAATCGGCCACTATAATAGTGAATACATGTCAATACACAATTGTCCAAGCCCACGGAACACCAAGCGCAAACTCTAAATGACATACTTTGGGTGATTATGATGTGTAAATCTAGGTTCCACAATTTTGACAAATGCACCACCTCTGGTGAAGGATATTAATAATGAGTCTGTGGGGGCAGGAAGGGGTACATGGGAAATCTCTGAACCTTCCACTCAGTTTTGCTGTGAACCTAAATCTGCTCTAAAAGTTAAAGGTTTAAAATTAATAAAATTTTATTTTATTAATTAATAAATTAATAAAATTTTATTTTATTAATTAATAAATTAATAAAATTTTATTTTATTAATTAATAAATTAATAAAATTTGCTAGAGGGGTGAGGGTTTATTTACAAACTTGAAATTCTATTCCATGGATCTATATGGCTATCCTTATGCCAGTACTATATTGTTTTCATTACAGTAGCTTTGAATTAAGTCTTAAAATGAAGAATATATTCCCCCATCTTTGTTCTTTTGCAAGATTATTTTGGATATTTGGGCTCCACTGAAATTCCACATGAATTTTAAGATGGAGTTTGCTATTTCTGCCCAAAAGGTGGTTGGAATTGTGACCACAATTGCATTAAATCTCTAGAGCACTTTGGGTAATATTGTCATTTCAGCAATATTAAATTTACCAATCCATGAACATACAATGTCTTTCCATTTGTTTATAGCTTTAATTTCTTTTAGCAGTGTTTTATAGTTTTCTATGGACAAGTCTTTTGCCTCCTTGGTTAAATTTATATTTGAGTATTTTATTCTCCTTAATGCTATCATAAATTGAATTGTTTCCTTAATTTCCTTTTTTGATTGTTCATTGCTGGTGCATAAAAACACAACTAATTGCGGGCTGACTGTATATCTTTTAACTTTGCCAAATTTACTTTGCTGAGTTGACTAGCTCTAAAAGATTTTTTTTGTGGATTGTTTAGGATTTTCTACATATAATGTCATGTGATCTGTGAACAGAAATAGTTGAACTTATTACATTCCAATTTGGATTATTTTCTTTGCCTAACTGTTCTCTGTAGAACTTTCTAGCACTGTGTTGAATAGAAGTTAGGAAGTGGGCATCCTTACTTAGTTCCTGGTCTTAGGAGAGAAGTTTCAATGTTTCCCAATTGAGTATGCTATCAGCTGTGGGTTTTTCCACACATGGTCTTTATGATGTTGAGAAAGTCCACTCTTTTCCTAATGAGTGTTTTTATCATAAAGAAGGCTGGATTTTGTCAAATAATTTTTCTGCATCAATTGAGAGGATCATGCGGTTTTTCAATCCTCATTCTATTAGTGTGGTGCATTACACTGATTGATTTTCATATGTTGAACCACTGTTGTATTCCTGGAATAAGATCTCATTTGGTCACAATGTACAATCCTTTTACAACGCTGTTGAATTTGGTTTGCTAGTGTTTTGCTGAGGAATTTTGTATGTATATTCATGCAGGATGTTGGTCTGTAGTTTTCTTCTAGTGATTTGATGTGGTTTTTGGTATCAAGGTAATACTGGCCTCACAGGATGAGTTAGGGACATTCCTTTCCCTTCCTTTTTTTTTTTTTTTTTGAGACAGGGTCTCGCTCTATCGCCCAGGCTGGTGGGCAGTGGCATGATCTCGGCTCACTGCAACCTCTGTCTCCTGGGTTCCAGCGATTCTCCTGCCTCAACCTCCTGAGTAGCTGGGACTACAGGTGCATGCCACCACGCCCAGTAAATTTTTTTTTTTTGTATTTTTACTAGAGACAGCATTTCACCATGTTAGCCAGGATGGTCTCCATCTCCTGGCCTCATAATCCACCTGTCTCGGCCTCCCAAAGTGTTGGGATTACAGGCATGAGACACCGCGCCTGGCCAGTGTTAATTCTTCAAATGCTTGATAGAGCTCACCAGTGAAGCCATAAGGTCCTGGGCTTTTCTTTCTTGGGAGGTTTTTGATTACCAATTCTGTCTCCTTGCTAGTCATAGGTCTGTAGAGCTTCTCTATTTTTTAATGTTCAGTGTTGACAGGTAGTATGTTTCAAGAAATTTGTCCACTTCATCTAGGTTATCCAGTTTGTTGGTTTACAGTTGTTCACAGTATTCTCTTTTAATCCTTTTTAATTCTGTGAATTCAGTAAGTAATGCCCCCTCTGTCATTTCTAAGTAATGAGAGCTTTCCCTCTTTTTTGTTTAATCCATCTCGATAAAGATTTGTCAATTTTCCCGTCAAAGATGCAACTTTTGGCTTTGTTATTTTTTGAATTATTTATCTTCACTCTAATCTTTATGTCCTTCCTTCTGCTAACTTTAAGTTTAGTTTGCCATTCTTTTTCTAATTCCTTGAGATGTGCAATTAAGTTATTGATTTGAGATCTTTCTGGATTTTTAATGTAGGTGTTGTTCACAGCTATTAATTTCCCTCTGAGTGCTGCTTTCACTGCGTCCCATAAGTTTTGGTAAGCTGTGCTTTTGCTTTCATTTGTCTGTAGATCTTTTCTTGTTTCCTTTGTCATTTCTTCTTTGATCCATTGATTATTTAAGAGTGTGTTTAATTTTCACGTACTTCTGATCTTTCTAGTTTTCATTCTATTATTCATCTCTACTTCTATTTCATTGTGGTCAGAAAAGATAATTTGCATTATATTAAATTTTTTAATTTATTAAAATTTTTGTTTTGTAACCAAGCATGTGGTCTATCTGGAGAATGGTCTGGATAGCATTCTACAGGACAGACCACGTGCTTGAGCAGAATGTGTAGTTACCATCATTGGTTGTAATGTTCTGTATCTATCTGTTAGATCCAATTGGCTTATACTGTAACTCAAGTCCTCCATTTCCTTATTGATCTTCTGATTGTTCTATTATTGAAAAATGGGTTATTGAAGTTGCTATTATTGTAGAATTGTTTATTTCTCTCTTCAATTCTGTCAATTAGCACATCCTATGTTTTGGGGACTCCGTTCTTATGTGCCTACATGTTTATAATTGTCATATATATCTTCCTGATGTACCGAGTCTCTTATGAATGTAAAAGTGTCCTTCTTTGTTTCTAGAACCCCTAGACTTAGAACACTCCAGAAAAAGGATTGCCAAATTCAGACCAGTAAACCAAATACCACTGCCTGTTATTATATGACCCACAAGCTAAAAATGTTTTTTGCACTGTTAAATGACTGAAAAGTCAAAATACATTTCATGACGTGATGAAATTCAAATTCGAGGGTCCATAAAGCTTTACTGGAATGTGGCGATGCGCACTCACTCCTGCACTGTCTGAGCCACTTCCACGCTGCAATGGCAGACTCAAGTAACTGCAACACAGACCGCATGCACTGCAAGGCCTAAAACACCTACTCTACCTGACCCTCTAAAGAAAAAGTTGGCATGCGCTTGCCCTAAGATAAAGACTGTATCTTCTAGCTTACCTCGATGCTAAGAATGGCCATTTGACTAAGTTTTGGATGTTAAGCTGTTAGCAGAAATATGTGTGTGGCCCTAAAACACACTGGTAAGAACAGAAAATGTGTCCTTCTCTGCCCCTTTCTTCTAATCCGTGGCTAGGAAGCAAATAAGAAGGCAGGGAAGATGGCTACCATCTTTCTTGGTCCATGAGATGAAAGACAGACATCAAGGATGGCAGAGCAACGAGGTGAAGGCACCATGTTGCTGATGATAGAGGAACCTCCATAGAGCCTTAGAGGTCCCAAACGTGACCTTTGTTTATATTATACAAAAATTAATTTCTTTCCCTAGGGTCACGGTTGTTTCAGGACCATTTTGGGGCACTGTGTTCGACATAAACTAGACTGACATTTGCCTGCCCCAAGGGCTGCTGTATTCCAATGTCATTTGAGTCAGGTCAAATGCCATGTATCTGGCAATTAACAATTATTTTGGTTCCAGCACAAGTCAACAAAAATGGTCTCCACCAACATGTGGCACTAACACTGTTAGACTGATGACAAAGAATTTGTTGTTTTCTATCCACCTCATAACAGATTTAAGGATATTATTAATAAACTACCTGCACAATAAAGAAAAAAATATTTTACCAAATACAGTATTTAACATTGATATATTAACAGATCATTTTAGACCTAGAACAGCCCTTGAAAATCTTATAGCTCATATTAGGGGTTTTTTTTGCAATAAAGGTTTCTTTTAAATAAACTCATATGCAAAAACTCCAATATAAAAACAGATAAGAGCAGAGAAACTCATCCTGAAGCCTGGGCATGGAGACGGGCACCCCACCCGCTGTAGCTGCCCCAGTTCCTCAAGTCCCTTTCTGCAATACTCCAATTTTACTGAATACTTTCTAAACGCCATTTCAAACTTTTCAATAAAATTTGCTCACTACCACTAGTCACTGTTAATTTATATCAGTAACTGCCACAAGCTTTATTGAATCTATTCTGGTTACTGAGGAATCATTCATTCTTCTCCCTGAATCTTCATTTTGCTTTGAGTAGGCTACATACGAAACATCTGGATTTATAGGTAAGTTTTGGCACAAAATTTTTGTAAAGTTCTGTGGCTAGTATTTAGAATAGACTGCTTTTTGCTCAGGTCACAGTTATACCTATGAGAGAACCTGCAAGTTATGAGCCCCTTACACAACAGCGAGCCCCTTACACAACAGCTTAGAAGACGACACAAGTCATTCCTCTACTACAACCATAAGGTGTGTGATGGGGCCAGTTTTATGGTACTTACGGTACAGGTTACTGACGTGTCTAATTAGAAAAGTAACTGATCAATAATACGAGGGTGATTTTTATTACCTAACAACAAAACTGAGAAGAGCTTGGACTCGAGTGACAAAATCAGCCGTAGAGTCTGTGGGCTCTACCACAGGTATTTCCTACTTGCTATCCTGTCAGAAAACACATTGATGGGTTTTAGAAGAAAATGACAGTTCTTTTTTAAACAGCGAAGTGACAAAGTATATAATAGGCATTTATGTAAGTTTTGATCTCATTTCTTCTCTCGGATGGATGGAGTAATTCATAGGAAGTGAGAAAATTACCGAGTAAGGGTTTAAAAAGATTTGTGATAGAAGCAATTTCTCTAGATGGAAACTTGAATAAAAATGTTGTACCCCACACTTCCTCACCTCTGGGTAGTGAGAAGCCTTCCAGTCTAAATCCACGCCTGTGACTCCTCATTGCCAAAATGAGGCAGGATGAGTGGCAGCTGTGGCACGGTGCTGAGCCCTGGCCCAATTCAGACAGCATGTCATGCCTTCAGGAGGGAGAGGCATGACTCAGTAGCTCACCAGTCTATTTAAACCACAGAAACTAAATGTGGTTACAGGTTAGGAAGTCTTAAGACATACACACCCTATTGGAACAAACTAGACTCTTAAAAAAGAAAATTTCCAATTAAAGGCCGGAAGCTCAGCCAAACACAGTAAAGGCCCTGGCCCTCCAAACACCAATTGGTTTCACTTTATAAGGCTGTCACTTTCTGTTTAATTCTAAGTACTTTTAGAATTTTAATTAAGGAAATCATCAGCTATGAGTCAAGACTGCAGTTAGAAGGATCTTCTATTTCATCGTTTGCCTCATTCTTTTCATTTTTTTAAATTCTACCACCAAGTATCGGGTTTTCCACACCTCAAGGGTGTTCAAGGCCTTGCACTCAGGACACACTTATTGTCTTTGAGACGAAGGACACACCAAGTCCCCGGTGAGGTGTGCTGCTCTCTCCTCAGCCAGCACTGCCTCTCTGGGTCGCCACTGACCGCCACCATCTGCTCACCTGCCTAATGTCTGCCATTCATCATATGTTTCCATCATAAATTGTCACTCCATCTCTCTTATTCTCAACAGACCCTTTTGAGCAAATTCTACGAGGAATGGTCTTAAAAGTGGGACTTATGGATCAAAATCTCATTCAAGATGCCATTGATAAGTTCTCCTCCTTTAACAACTTCTAATAGCACAACAGCACGGCAGCAACAGTGAAGCTCCCCCTTCAGATTCAAGCAGTTTTTCTGATAACCATGAAGGGCTCTTTATCTTGATACGCAAGAAGATGAGTGAAAACAGTAACAGTGATCTTCACTTCAATACGATGTGGGTCCTTAACAAGCAACCTTCTCAATAAATACAGCAGTAGCATGTGAAGGCAAGTGCGGGTTAACCCCAGTCCTCATCCCGGCTGCACTGCGGATCCTCCACGTCTCCAAAACGCTGTGCTCCTTCCAGGGCACAGTCAGCCTGGGCTTGGCTTCGACCCTGCGCTCCTAAACCCACCAGATTTCTGGATTCCTGATTCCCTAAACTACTGGTCTTCCCTTGTTTTTTTTCCTCCAATCCCTCTTTGAATAACTAGTGAAGTATTGCAAGTGACTTAATTCCTACTCTATTTGTCATTACTGAACATTTAAATAAAACTGTCAGCTAGGTGCAGCGGCTCACGCCTGTAATCCCAGCACTTTGGGAGGCCGAGGTGAGTGACTGCTTGAGCCCAGGAGTTGGAGACCAGCCTGAGCAAAATGGTGAAACTCTGTATCTACAAAAAATTCAAAGGCTAGCCTGGTGTAGTGGTATGTACCTGTGATCCTAGTTACTCCGGAGGCTGAGGCAGGAGGATCACTGCAGCCCAGGAGGTTGAGGCTGCAGTGAGCTGTGATCGTTGTGACGGTGCCACCGCACTCCAGCCTGGGCTACAGAGTGAGACCCTGTCTCTTTCAATCAATCAACCAAACTGTCACCTTGTTCCTTTAAATGTATTCAATGGACCCCACAGGGTCATACTCACTGGGTGGCCGCCATGGTAGGGCTGCCCAGGTGGCGAGCAGAAGAGCTCTGCAAAGTAGTGGGTGATCCCTGGGATTCAGCAAAGTGGCACCTCGGAATGGTTTCTCTTAAATACATGAACAAATTTGACACTGTTACTTTTACTCTCTTTCACTTCTTAATTCCACTCCATTTGAGCCAAAGATTTCATCCCAAAATAACCTATTACATGCTTGAAAGTTGTCATCCATCATGTTATACTTCTCTGCAACAAAGATGTATATGCAAACACAATTTACATTTTAAAACACCCTGTGACCATGAGGTCCCAAGTGTTTGACAAAGATATTCCATATCGTTAGTAATAAGTTGCACATAAAAAGTAAACTTCTACCACTTCATGGTAAGAGCAGGCTTTTTCTCCCATGGATAAATATTAGTTTCTGTTGGACTAATTGGGCCAAGCATTATTTCTAGGATTATGTTTTGCTTTTCTAGATGTGAGCATGAGAAACCTTGCTCACAAAGAGATACATAGGAGTTCTGTGAAGTTACGTAGCACAGCCTTTGACTGCCTGGAAGATATACCCCAAAACCCAAGGCGACCTATCATCGTAAATATTCTCGATACTGCGTCCGAGGCACGTTCATCAGTTCCTCCTTGGGTTTTCTTAAAGCGAACATCTCCTGCTTCAGAAGCATCCTCATCCAGCCCTCAGGGGCATTCACTTTCTCAGTCTCGAGGCCAGCGTTTCCACGTCCCCTCTCCAGAGCCTCCTCCCCAGAGTGTCACACGCCGGGCTGGACAGCTGGTGCAAGAAGCCAGCCCGGGACGGAGCGGTGAGGACAGCGCGACCTCAGGCTCTTCCTCAAGCACTCATTTCAGGGACAGAGGGAGCTGGCTTCGGGATTCAGGCTGTCTTCTAGAAACAGTTCCAGGAGTGCCTGACACACAGGAATGATTCTCACTCCATGGTTGTTGATGTCTCTGCTTTCAAACATGAAAGAAGACATTCCCCAAGGGTGCATGGAGGGGACTCAGTGCCCATCCCGGCCAGGATCCCCCACACTGGCCTTTCAGTCACACGTCCACTTGTGAAACTGTAAAATCCACAGATTTTTTTTTTTAAGCAACGCCATGTAGATAGAAAACACTACAATCTTACAGAAGGCCTGGCCATTATTATGTGAATAACGTTAGAGAATTATACTACATTTCAAGTCAAAATCTGTGATACAATAGGACTGCAGTCTGCTCCCAATTCGAGGTGGTTGAGGAACTGTATGTATGCGCCTCCCCTTCCTTCAAACCCCCAGTGAGTGACAGTAAAGGAGCTCAGAAAGAAAGAAATCTACAGAGATGAAAGGCTTAGCTGGAAGACCAGCAGGTTCCACCAATTTGCTGGGAACGGGAGAGGAAGGGAGCAGAGGAGAAAGTAAAGTGGGGGGAGCAGAGAAGGGACCTGGCCCCCCACGCCAGGCTCGAGACACCCAGGCCTGGTCACTCCAGGCATAGATGAAATGGACACACGCGACATGCGGAGAGCGGATAGTTCAGAACAGCGCCTGGCACAGGCAAACACTCGATGCTAGCCAGGACCGACCATGTCAGCTGCCAGTCCTCATATGCGCCCCCACCAAAATGCCCATCAGCCTGGAAACTACCACCCACTCACAAAATTGGAACATTCTCCCTCTCAAAAATTGATCTGAGACCTAAGCTCTGGGAATGAGGGTCTCATGCAGCATGATGGCTCTCAGTGCAAGCACCCTGAGGAGAACAGCAAACCCCAGCAACAGAAGAGCAGGTGGGAGGGGTGGGGGGACACCGCCAAGCGCCTGTGGAAGCAGCAGGTGCACGCGTGCAACTCCAAATCAGAGGTGCACACGAAGCCCTGCGTCTGCACTGAGGGACAAGCCTCACATCCATGCACACCTTTGTGAGTTTCTAGAACACAAGGATAAAGAGAAGAAACTCAGTGTCGGGACAGCAGGAGTCAGTTTCAGCAAAGGGACAAAAATCAGGCTTCCCAGCAACAACACTGAGTTAAAACCAACAAACTCAGGAAAGGAAAACGTCCTCAAAATTCTTAGGCAAAATTATTTTGGTGTCAGAATTCTATACCCAACCAAACTTACAAATATATCAGGGTAGAGTTTCAGACAGGCCAGATGAGAAACTTTAGGAAATTATTTGAAGATGGACATCAACAAAATGAGGGTGGAAATAAAGACAGAAAAACACGAGAAATTTCAGAAACAATCAGTCTAACCAGGAGAGAGATGAAAGGGTTAGAAAGGACAGGACTGCATTCAGGCTGAAAGAGAAGTTGGTTCTGAAGGTCACAGCGAAGACTCCAGGAAAGAAACCCCCACAGCTCAGGCAGCAAGGGAGGAGACAGGAGGTGTCACAATGAAAAACCTGCATCATCCCTTGGGCCTCTGGAATGCCTTTAAGAGGAATAAAGATGGAAATGCAAGAAAAGAAAAAGCCACAGAAATTCCAGGAAGGACAAGAAAGAAAACCCTCAGTGTGCAGCAGTCAGCTCTGCAGGGAAAATGTCAGCATCAGGTGGACACAGAGATGTATTTTCAATGTTGGGCTTATATAAAAAAGCACCAAAATTAACTCTGATTACTAAACAGACTTTCAACGGTCGCGACCCTGACAAATGCTGGGTGGTGGAAGTGAAATGAGAAGTTAAGTGTGGAGCTGCTAGCATCTCTCTACGGCAAGCTGGGCTGTCAACTGACACTGCCTAGAGGTGACAGAGCAAGAAATTAAGGTGCAATTTATTATTTAAAGTTAATGAGTTAGCAAAGGAAGAACTAAAAGCAACGGTTCAATTCTATCAAGAGAGGGGAAGAGGTGATAAATACTTAATGTCTAGAGTAGATACATCAGGAGTGGGTAAGTCACCCCCACAGAACTACACACAGGAACCAGTCGCAGCGAGTCACATGGGGAAACCGCCTTGGGGGATGCCGGAGTGCTGGACTCAGACCTATGCACACCCGTCCCAGCCCCGGGAATGTGCAGCCCAACGGGGAGCCCCATGTCAACCGTGGACTCCGGAGTGCTGGACTAAGACCTATGCACACCCGTCCCAACCCCGGGAATGTGCAGCCCAGTGGGGAGCCCCACGTCAACCGTGGACTCCGGAGTGCTGGATAAACACCTGTGCACACCCGTCCCAACCCCGGGACCGTGTCCCAACCCTGGGAACATGCAGCCCAGGGGGGAGCCCCACATCAACCATGGACTCCACACGGCAATGACGCGTCAGTGTGGGTCCATCCACTGTGGAAGACACACCACTCAGGCAGTATTGATAATGGGGAGGCTGTGGGGGGTATTGATAGCGGGAAGGATGTGGGGGGTATTGATAACGGGAAGGTTGTGGGGGTATTGATAACTGGAAGGCTGTCAGGGGTATTGATAATGGGAAGGCTATGGGGGATATTGATAATCGGAAGGCTGTAGGGGATATTGATCATGGGAAGGCTGTTGGGGGGTATTGATAATGGGAAGTCTGTCGGGGATATTGATAACGGGAAGGCTGTTGGGGATATTGATAATGGGAAGGCTGTCGGGGGTACTGATAATGGGAAGGCTGTCGGGGGTATTGATAATGGGAAGGCTGTCGGGGATATTGATAATGGGAAGGCTGTCGGGGGTATTGATAATGGGAAGGCTGTCGGGGGTATTGATAATGGGAAGGCTGTCGGGGGTGGTATTGATAATGGGAAGGCTGTTGGGGAGGGTAGTGGGTAGATAGGAACTCTCTGTGCCTTCTGCCCAGTTTTGCTGTGTATCTAAAACTCTTTGAAAAATAAAGTCTTTGCCGGGCATGGTGGCTCATACCTGTAATCTCAGCACTTTGGGAGCTGAGGCGGGTAGATCACTTGAGCCCGGGAGTTCAGGACCAGCCTGGACAAAATGGCAAGACCACATTTCTACAAAAAATATACAAATTAGCCAGGTGTGGTGGTGCACACCTGTAGTCCCAGCTACTAAGGAAGCTGAGGTGGGAGAATCACCTGAGCCCAGGGGGTTGAAGCTGCAGTGAGCCATGATCGCAACACTGCACTCTAGCCTGGACAACAGAATAAGACCCTGTCTCAAATAAAATTTCAGAAAAGGGAGTCTTTCACAGTGACTTACCAGTGATTCTCCTGGGCACCTTCCGATGAGCAGAGGTGGAGAAAGACACTCTCGCTTTTCAATTGTAGTTCCTTCTGAACTATTTGATTTGTAAACTATACGCAAACGTTACTTTTATTTAAAATATCTATAAATATATAAATATTAAATCATTTTTAAGTTTTTAAATACAACCTGATAAGCAATAACAGGCAAACGATGTAACCCTCTACCTACAGAAAGGCCTTCATGATTGTTTCAAGGTTTATTCAGAAAGTAGAGATGTGGCACTACCGAGTTTTTGCTGGAAGAAAAAATATTTTTGGAAACAAAAATAAGAAATATTGCTCAGAATATAGGGGCCCCTCCATCAGCCCTGGCTTCACTGTCCACCTGGCCACGAGGGAACCTCGGGATGGCCACCCCTGCTCTTTAGGCCTCAGGGACCTCAATTTCATTCTGATCTTTGTAACAGCCATGTATGGTAGGTGGTGAAATTACCATCATCTCCATTTTGCAGATAAAATAACAGAGCAGGGACAGTAAAGGGCACAGCCATGTCCTCACTGCTCAAAGGCGGCAGGCAGCACCAGCACTCAACCCCACACACCTGCCCCACGCCGCCCGGCAGTCACTAATGAGCGCAGAGGTGGGAAAGGAGGAGACAAGACGCATTCGGAAATGCCTGGTACATGTGCCCCGATTCCTCTTTAAAACACACGAGAGGAGACTCAGTCTTTGATGCAGAGCACCAGGGAATTGGATACAGCTTCAGAACAACTTCAACACCCTCTAGATTCTGCTAAAAACATGAGCCTAAAATAGGAAAACCAAAGACACACAATCTTTAATTCAAAGACATCTGATCTCAGATATGGTCCCGTATGATCCTAAGCCTCAGCCAGCCTGTGGACCACACAGCCTGTGACTCAGCACCATCCGTCAGCTGCCGTGCGCAGCACGTGACACAGGGGAGGGTACAGCAGGGTCCAAACAGAAAACCCAAATGAGGCAAAGGCTCACGCTTAGGAACCCACCAGAACATCCCATCAGCCTAGTGCCTACGGGTGTCATTCAACTTTCAGAGCAACAGTCCTCAAAACACGGTGCTAAATAAATCGAGTCTCATGCAACTGCACCATGGCCAACACATGAAGGAAACCGTGTTTTCAATAAATCTCACGGGGGCCTTCTTAGCATTTTTCACAGATCGGCCTCATCACTGGATGAGGGCAGGGTGGATGGATTGCAGTATTTTACATATTCTATAAATGTAAACTGGATAATTCACTGCTAAAAGGGACCCAAAAGTGAAGAAATGGTGAGAGTTCAGGGGAGGGAAGAATTTTTTGGAGCAAGTTTATAGCAGAAAAGGCCCTGAGTTAGATGGGAAAGGGAAGGGGACCGAGAGCGATGAGGAAGAACTGCTCGAGGTGGGGGCTGATGGCGAGTATTCCAGGTGGGGGTGCGGCATGTGCAAAGGCCCCATGGCGGGAAACAGGGAGCCAAGATCAGGGAACTGCTCGGAAACAGCTTCTTGCAGCAACATTCCGGAAGCCCCACTGCGGGCACCCCAGGAAAGAGGACATTTTGCAGAAAGCTTGAGAGCCAGAAAGGAGAAATCTGGGTCTGCCAAAAGGCAACAGAAAACACCGCGTGCAGAGAAGTGACATGATAAAAATGGCTCCAGAAAGATTATCCCGGCAGCTGTGTGTAGGATGGTTTCAAGCCGAGAGAGACCGGAGGCGGGAGATCTGCTAAAAGAACGTTCTCCTGACTCAAGC
The DNA here is from genome assembly GCF_009828535.3 of Hylobates moloch. Lineage (NCBI taxonomy): Eukaryota > Metazoa > Chordata > Mammalia > Primates > Hylobatidae > Hylobates > Hylobates moloch. Next base: position 127,452,363 of record NW_026652283.1, read on the forward strand.
TCAGGGTGAGGAGGGCGTGGCTGGGCAGAGCCTGTGTGGGAGACAGCACTCAGGGGAAGGGGGATTCCAGGCCCAGCCTCAGTTTCCGCATCTGTGAAAGGTGAGGCCTGACCAGACGATCTTTCAGCTTGCACAGGTCTTGACTCAACAGACTTCTGTCCCGAGATCCCAGTATGATCTCAGGGTAGGCTGGATATGAATATGAAATCAGGGAGACGAAAAAAAGTAAATCCCAACTTTCACACCTAAAGAACAAGGCCTGGTTTGGCAAACTAAAGTTCATGCATTTTTTATTGTCTTAAAATCTTCTCTAGTATATAAGATTGCATCTGTGCTAATTAAAAACAGATTAGAGAACATTCTCAATATCAGCTCCATGGTTTCTGACCCAACCTGGCCGTCATCGGCGGTCCCACAATGGCATAGTCTTTGCCCTCAGCCCTCACCTGCCCACACCTGCTCCCCCTCTGGTCATGACAATGCCTGGTCCACTTGCTAAACAGCATGAGTCCATCACCTTCTCCCGTCTCCTATGCCACCAGCAGTATCCCCCACAGACGCCAGCTCCTCCCAGACACTCGTGGCCCCAACCCGCTCATCCTCACACAGCCCCCGGCAAGTTATTCCAGCCACAAACTCAGTGTGTTCTTATGACTATTAGCATTAAAAAAGCCACTAACATGACCCAAAAGGCCCTCACAGCCTGGCTCCTAACTGCCTTGTCAGCCAAATACCCGTTATAACCTAAAACAGAAACCCAACAGCTCAGGACACCAAGCCTCAGGTAAGCACTAGGATGTCCGTGGATCCCCGAACCACCTGTGGGCACACCCCAGCATTATCCCACACTCTCCACCCGCCTCCCTGCCTGCCATGGTCTCTGGTGTGTGGGTGGCACAGACCCGACAGTCAATTGACAAATTCAGAATCCTGGCTTCCCAGCCAACGCCCGGCACTTTGCTCTTTCAGAACCACACCTGGGGGCATCACCCGGCGGATGGCAGCCCAGCCAGGGATCTGACACGCATGGGGCCCCCTCTCCAGGCCCCCAGCCATGCCAGCCGCTAGTCGACTTACAGTCCTCAGATTCACCAAGAGCTCCGCCCCTCCCTCTCTCCCTGGGCCTGGAATACATTCACCCCCACCTGCCCCTCGTTCCTACTCACGCTCCAGACCTCACCTCAAATGCCGCTTCTCCACTGGGCTTCCAGCTGCTCCCACAGCCAGAGCTCAGTTATAATTAAGATTATTAAAAACATGTTTAGCAATTCACTTGCTTGGCACTTAATTTTTTTTCTTTTTGAGACAGGGTCTTGCTCTGTCGCCCAGGCTGGAGTGCAGTGGCAATCACAGCTCACTGCAACCTCTGCCTCCTGGGTTCAACTGTTCCTCCCACCTCCCGAGTAGCTGAGACTTCAGGCAGGAGCCAGCACGCCCACGTATTAATAATTTGAGTATTTTTTTGTGGAAACAAGGTTTTGCCACGTTGCCCAAGCTTGTCTCAAACTCCTGAGCTCAAGCAATTCACCCACCCTGGCCTCCCAAGGTGCTGGGATTACAGGATACTTAATATTTATGTCCTTCCACAGACCCTAAATCCAGAAAACACTGTCCTCTGTATTTACAAAAGCATACTCAAGGCCAAACCCAGCGACAGGCACACTGGGGGTTATTGGTAAATACATCAAATGAATGAATGACTCATCAGTAATAAACCCTCGTGTCCTCTTCTGTATCCACCACACATGCCAAAAGCCTCTTCTGGAAGACCATATTGTCAGCAAGCTTCCAGAAACTCAGCCAAAGTCATCCAGATTATCACAAATTGCTAGGATGATTTACCAGATGGACTAAAAATATGTATCTTGGTTACAACAGCACACTGCTTGCTTCCTTACTTGCTTTTTTCCTTTCTTTTTTAGAGACAGGGTCTCACTCTGTCACTAAGCTGGAGTGCAGTGGCATGTGTGGCTCATGGCAGCCTCAGACTCCTGGACTCAAGTGATCCTCCTGCCTCAGCCTCCTGAATAACCGGACTACAGGTGCACACCACCATGCCTGGCTTTTTTTTTTAGAGGTGGGGTCTCACTATGCTGCCCAGGCTGGTCTCAAACTCCTGACCTCAATCTTCCCTCCTTGGCCTCCCAGAGCACTCGGATTGCAGGTGTAAGCCCCGCACCTGGGCAGGCACACTGCTTTTCAATCCCTACTCTGTGGCCTTGGACGTCTAAGTAATATTATTCCCAGCTTCAGGAAGGTAAGATACTGACACTGCAACCATTGTTTCTAAGCAAAGCTCACTGCACCTTTCAGGAAAGGCATGGGCACAGAGGCAGGCAGGTAAAACATGCAAAACCCAGGCCGAAAGTGTCTTGGGTCCTGTCAGTCCTGGATTTTTTAGGAAGAGAGTTGTCCCATTGTTTAAGGTTCAATGAAATCTGTCCACCTCAGTGTGGAACGGAACCGTGTGTCAGCGAGATCGGGAAGTACTCCGCAGAGTTGGCGACGGGATACGGCAGTGACAGTGGACGAAATCCGTCAGGGTCTCGCAAAGTGAGCCCCAGGAAAGGTTGTCAAGTGTGGCTGGGACTCCTGCTGCAGAAGCTGCCGTGAGGACTCGGAAAGGCACCTGCTCTGAGGCCTCCCACGCGGTAACACTGACTCCCCACGTGAAGCGGTGCGGCTCCAACCTCACTCAGATCCGCCAGGCAACCGAAGCTTCCTACCCTCGGAAAGAGGGCTCCAGGCAAGGTAGACAAGAAGGCACGGCTGTTAAAGGGGGAGTTAAAGAGCACCTGACGCCGCGTCCAGGGTCTGCGCGTGGTGGTACCGCGAAGGCCTTTCCTGCTGCAATCACACGCCATACCGCGCCACCTAGACAGGGAACGGCCTACCCCATGGCAGGCCCCTCAACATACCCGGCTGTCTCTGCGCAGGATTTTTTAAGACCTCAAGGAAAATAACAAGTATTTATCTATTTCATTATCTTGGATCATCTTAGAGGACACGCAAGTGTGTCTGTGGAGTGGATAAGGCTCCATCTGGTGAGCCGGCACGTTTTTATACCCACAGCATTCGAATGATGAATAAAGAACTCGAAGCTCCTAGGGCTGCTGGCTGCTCCACCAACTACTTCCTCCCGCTCCATCCACCGTCTGTGGCTCCTTTTCATTCTCCCAGGCATCTGTGCCTCCCTCTCAGTGCCTTGTGGAGAACTTCTCATTCCTGCATGTCTGTCCACAATCTCAAAAGAGCTTCAGCGGCACCTCCCATCTTACAGGCATCCCTGAAATTCTTCTTTCCTGGAAGTAAATATTTGCTGGCGTAGTTATGCTTTCAAGGCCCTTATTCTTCCTAGTGACTGAATGTCCCATTTCCCTAGAGGGGGCTGCAGAACAAACCCACCAGGGCCATGTGAGCTGGAAATGCAAGACAGAGCAGGGGACAGCCTGACCTCCCGGCACTGATGAGCCTCCAAAGACGCGTTTGTAAAGTTTGTGTTCCGTGATACAGAGTAGCAATTCCTCATAAATACCGGGCCCCTCCTCTGCGTAAGTGACAGGGTCCGCAGCAACACCCATCCGGCCCTAAACGGTCATGTCTGCGTGCCACCAGTAAATCCTCCTGGTTTCTCAACACCCTCCTGGCTTCTCCACACCTCTGCTTTCACGTTTGCAAGACACATGGTAACACTTGCCCCAAATACATAAAGTTAAAAGACTGTTTGAGCTGTACTCTGTTCCCTTAAGGAAGAGGTGTGGGAAAGTGGTAACCACACAATGACTGCAGTTTCTGCCATTTTTCACGTGATAGTAATTGGGAACTGGGTGAGGGTGATCTATTTAAACAGCTGAGAGTCACCTACAGAAGGCTGCTCTGAGGACCCTGGAGGTCGCCTTCTTGGAGGGGCAGGAGTAGGAGGCTCTGAGCCGGACGTGCAGTGCCCTGGGCCCAGCCGACAGTACCATGAAGGCCTCCCCTGCCCACCTTGAATACACAGCATCCAGTCACAAGCATCCCTCACAAGCGCGACCTGCACCTCCAGGCTGCCTCCAGTGCCTCCTGGCCGCCATGGCATCTCCCCACTTATAAATTTCAGGAGGGAATTTAAGCCTTCATCTTCTGGGCAGCCCCCACTGTGCTCAGCAAGGACAGAGCTGTCTGGTGAACCTCCTGCCCCATCCCCCGCTTCTGACTCCACATCAAGCACAGGCGGCTGGTGCTGACCCCGCACTGAGCACAGGCGGCTGGTGCTGACCCCGCACGGGGCACAGGCGGCTGGTGCTGACCCCGCACGGAGCACAGGCGGCTGGTGCTGACCGGGCCCTGCCATCAGCAGGGGCATCCGGCTCAGCACTGCTGCATCTCTGCCTGGCGGCACGACCGACATTGGCACATCTGTGCTTCCTGCCTGACTGTGGATCTCCGGCGGGCAAGACCAGGCCTCATCTGCTCTTTAATCCATGGGTGTGAGACCGGCCCGGACATACTAGGCTGGAGGAAGGCGAGGCATGAGCATGGAGCAATGTGCACCTTGCCTTCTGGGCCCGCTAGTGGTAGCCGGCAGCCTGGGGATTATCTGAGACTCTCCTCTCCCTCTCTGCTTCATGGCAGGACAACTGGACAGAACAATTCAGCCCACACTGACCTCACAGTGAGGAAAAAGTGACAGACCAATGATTTCAGCACAGGGAAAGGAGAAGGGGGTGCAGGCAACCGAGCACCCTCACCTCCAAGCAGCAAGTGAGATGAAAGCCGGGTGAGTGAATGCCAGGGAAGAGCCCGGGCCACACCAGAGCCCTGAAGGAAGACCCTCTTCTAAGCTAGCAGCAAATGACCACTTCTTTAAAGAGAAAAAATGGGCCTGAAAAAAGTGTCAGATGAACTTACTATAAGGACTTACTATAAAGTATCAGATGAACTTACTATAAGGACTTAACATAAAGTGTCAGAAGAACTTAATATAAGGACTATAAAGTGTCAGATGAACTTACTATAAGGACCAGAAAGAGACAAGAAACTCAGAGAGAGGTTTTTCTAACCTCATGATCCAGCTTCTGTAATGTCCCAGGGGAAAAAAATATGAGGCCTGGTCACAGAGTCACGAGACGGCCGAGTGAGAAGGACAGACGGCGCGACACCTCCTGAGCAACTGTCAGAAACTTGCAGCAGCCAAGCACCAGGAAAATGCTCTTTTCCATGAGAGGGTGGCCGGAGATCCAGGAAAACGCTCCTTTCCATGAGAGGGTGGCCGGAGATCCAGGAAAACGCTCCTTTCCATGAGAGGGTGGCCAGAGATCCAGGAAAACGCTCCTTTCCATGAGAGGGTGGCCAGAGATCCAGGAAAACGCTCCTTTCCATGGGAGGGTGGCCGGAGATCAGCGTGCCTACGGACACCTGTTTGCTGATGGAAAAAGAAACTTCCAACCGTCCACAACTCAGCCAACTCACCTTCTTAGACAAAAAGAGCAGGGGCCCAGAGACAAATATTTCAGAATAGGTCTATTTTTGGACTGGACATTTTTCAGAAACTAAATTTAGCCAGTTTGAATTCTTTTTAAAAAATGCTATCCCATTAGGCCTTTTGAAATAGGGAATCTACATCTCATTATAAAGACAGGACACACTGTTCTCCCATCAGCCTGAAACGCTGCAGACGGCGAGCCATAGGGGCCGCATGATAGACGGACCCGTGCAGGGGAGGGCAGAGGCAGACAGGGACATGGGCCAGGTGCCCTGGAAGTCAGACACCAAAATGCATGGCCATTAGTTATCTGTAAAATAATAGCTCGCTTGTAGTTTTTAAAAGTCATGTTTTCTGTTACCATTCATTGGCAATTTTGACCATTTTCAAATGCTTATTAACTGAAATATTGGCTTCTTTAATTTTCTGTTTATATTCTTTGTCCATTTTTATGCACTCAGGAAAACCCTCATATTTGGGGTATTAACCAGTTTCTAAATGCACTTGATTTTATTCCTGTAGACATAGAAAAGATTCTAAATGTTTTCGTTAGATCTATCGATCCATTTCTTTGTTCCTTTTTATTTTGGCTTCTTTTGTTACTTTTCCTGTGACGTCCTCCCTGAGCCCAGTCTGCATAATCGCCTTGACTTCCCCTCGTGTGGCAAGGATGCGGCACGGCCAGTGCCCACCGGCGGTGCCAGGGTGGATGTGCGCGTCTACAGAGAGCTCTGGCAACGGCCTCCAGACTCGGGAACGTTCGCCCATGCAGCTGGCCTAACCGGCCCTAGGAAGACCCAGGAAAAGCCCTTCAACCCAGGAATGTGAGAGTGTTTGGAAGATGGGCTTTGCAGAGGTGATGAACTAAGGCTCTTTGATGAGGGGATAACTCGGGGCTTTCTGAGTGGGCCCTGACCGAACTCACATGTGTCCTGCAGGAGAGATCTGAGATGGATGGAAGGGGAGACCCCAGGAGAACAGGAGGAGGCCACGTGGAGACAGAGAAGCAGGCTGGAGTGATGAGGCCACAAGCCAGGACGCCTGGAGCCATCAGAAGCCAGGAGAGGAGGGGACCCTCCCTGCACCTCTGGAGGGAGCAGGCCCCAGGATGCCTTGGCTCCAGGCTTCCAGCCTCCAGCACCGAGAGCGCGCTCTGCCGTTTCGAGCACCCGATCTGTGGTAAATTGTTACAGCAGCCCCTAGGAAACTCAACACACCCATTAATCAATAATTCTGTTCCTAGGAATTGACTGGAGAAAAAAAAAGATCTACATTTTCCGAAAATATTTTTTAAAAATACATTAACCACAGAACAATGGCCAAACATTTTGTAAGTAACTTAAATGTCGAACACTAGGGGAAAGTTTTAATCACACTCCATACAGGAACGTTACACATCTATGAAAATTAAATTATAAAACGATGTTTTGAATATATGGGCAAACTCTTAGAAAACAATATAACGTGAAAAAAAAGGTAATTTCCAATTCTGATTTTTAAAATAATTAGAAGAAGGCTGGAAAGGAACATACCAATAAACTATAATCATTTCTAGGTCATGGAATGATTGCTGACTTGTAATACATTAACTAGCTCCTAAATACTTAGCAGATAAAATGACCAGAAATAAAAGAAGGCCAGGTGCAATGGCTGACGCCTGTAATCACAGCACTTTGGGAGGCCAACGGAGGAGGATTGCTTGAACCCAGGAGTTTGAGACCAGATTGGGCAATATAGCCAAACCCCAGCTTTACTGAAAATATAAAAAGTGAGCTGGGTGTGGTGGCGTGCACCTGTAGTCCCAGCTACTCAGGGGCTGAGGCAGGAAAATCACTGAAGCCCAGGAGGTCAAGGCTGCAGTGAGCTATGATGATGCCACTACATTCCAGCCTGGGCAACAAGCAAGGCCCTCTCTCAAATACAGAAAAAAGAAAAGAAAATGTACAAAAGTAGCCTGACTCACCTCCCGTTATACCACCAGATACAGAGACAACAAAATAGATTGTAGGTGAGAAGAATCTCAAGAGATGTAACAAATATAATAAAAGTTGTCAGAAAGCAAAGATCTGGCAGCCAAGGAAAGGTCTCCATGCTGCACGACAAAGCAGTAACCCCGGGGTTTCGCCCATCCTTGTCCACTGGGAAGCCACTGGCTGCTTTCCGAGAGCGTCCCACTCTACTGCAGAGGAGGGCTCTAAGGAGCGGGCAGGCGCTGATGGGCAGTGCAGAGCACCTGTGTGCCGCCACAAGCTCCTCAGTGAGGCCGTTTGCAAATTCACAGCACTGCGGGGCTGGATGTCACCCAATATATGTAAGCACTTTTTAAAAAGCTAAAGTGTGTGGTAAATGATACGAGATATTCTATCTCTCGGCTCCTCTATGGTTTGGACTCTGGTGCTTTTCTGGGAAAAAACAAACGCCAGGTAAGGGCTTCCTCCTCGGGTCACAGCGTGGGATATGCTGACCCACCGATGCCCACATGGCCCACGCTGTCCCCATCCGGGACGCTGCACCCCTATGGCGACGTGGAGCATATGGCTGAGCTGAGCTGACTCTGTGGACCTCAGTATTGGAGAAGCGAGGCAGAGACAGAAAGCACCTGAGCCCGCCCATCCCACCAAGGAGTCCCCCACGGAGCCCCAACCAGAGTCCACCCATCCCACCACAGACCCGCCCATCCCGCCACAGACCCGCCCATCCCGCCACAGACCCGCCCATCCCGCCACAGACCCGCCCATCCCGCCACAGACCCGCTCATCCCGCCACAGACCCGCTCATCCCGCCACAGACCCGCTCATCCCGCCACAGACCCGCTCATCCCACCACAGATCTGCTCATCCCACCATGGAGCCCACTTGTCCCACCACAGAGGCCCCCACCCTGCCCCCCCACCCAATCCTGCCACACAGCCTGCCCGTCCCGTCATGGAGCCCCCCATACTGCTGCAGAGCCCCCCCATCCCCACCCTGCACCCCGTCCCACCTCAGAGCTCACCCTCCAGCCTCCTGTGTCCTCTGCGTTCCCCTCGGCTGAAACGTGGCCTGTCCTCCCAGCCTCTCCACCTTGCTTTTCGTCACCCAGAGCTTGTTTCTGGAACTTGGGACCAAAGATGCCTAAGCGAGGCCAGGCGGTGAAGCCCATCGCGTGACTGGCCCGGAGCACGGTAAATGGTGCATTTGTCACTATGGCTCGACGGTTTCCAGGGGAGGTTTCTCCTTGCCTGTCTGCTTTATGATATCTTACAGTCTTTTTATTGAACGCAAACGTAAAGAGGTCCCGTAAGACTCAGAAGTATGACGCGCTGTGGGTAGCGCACAAACTCAGAAGAGCAGTCAGAGGCAGGGCAGTGCCCGGCAGCCCCTCACCCTCTAGAGCCTCCTGGTCTCTAGGACAGGCCGGCTTTCCGGTGTCGCTCTCCCCAGACCCAGAGAACCAGGACAGCTCAGCCCAGCGAGTAAGACCACCCCAGGCCCAGGGCAAGAGCCTCATTTCCCTTCCCAGCCACTGGCTCGGACATGATGAGATGTGAGGGGATGTCTTCCCAAGAACTTACAGTAAGGTTTCCTTACTGCAAAGGTGTCCCCATCACGCCTGCAGGGCCGATGTCACCAACAGGGGCACCGTCCTCGCATCATGCCTTAAGGGCCAGCATCCGCAGCCAGCAGGGGCTACGCCCAGATGGTGAAGGCCACAAAGCAGACAGCGGGAACCTGGTTGCTGAGGACGCCCCGCTGTGGTGCTTTGTGGTAAGAGCGCACAAATCCTCAGTTTCAGTTGTTTTGTGTGGGACTTTCTATTACTTGCAGCCAAAAGTATTCTGATACAGCAAAAAAAACAAAAACAGAAAATCAAAACCACTGTCCACCTCGGCACCTGCCGGTGTGCAGCTGGCATTCTGATCCACATTCATTCAGCAGATGAGGGGCTCATGCCCAGCAAGATGTCAGGCATGGGGGACACTGCCATGACCACAGTGGATAGCCCTCTATCCCGCAGATCTTCTCTCCCAGCCCATGGCACTGGATGGTGGAGGCTGCACCCCCAGCTCTGGAGCCCCCCTGCTGATGTGGCCTGCGGCTCTGTGTGATCCCACCCAGGATCCAATGTGCCATGTGACCCCTCTACCCCAGTTTCCTCATCCGCAGCCTGTAGACAACGCCAGCACTGACCTCACAGGGCTGGCATGAGAATTATATGAGTTAATGTGAGTAACTCGCCCAGCAGTGCCCAGCACATAAGAAGCGCTCAACAGATGCCAGATATGATCAGAAAACATCAAAAATAAATAAGTCACACAGGGTGTGAGAAGGCAAGGGAGCCAGGAGCACCGGAGGGACAGCACCCACTTTGGCCTGGTTTCTCTGAGAAGCTCCACATGTGGGAAGGCTTGGAGGAAGGGAGAGATACACCCCGGCCTTCCTGCAGGGCACACAGGCCCCGACCAGGACAATCACTGAAGTTCAGGCACGAGCAAGGAGGCCTGGGTGACAGGGACAGAGCGTTGAGAGGATGAACTTGGCTGGCCTGCGCGGGCCATGAGGGGTGGTGCGGACCCCCATAGGCAGGTGACCTGGTGCTGAGTGAGATGGAGATGTGATCAGGCTTCTAGGGTTCCTCATTCTGGGGTCAGTATCCTTCCAGTCTGGTCTGTACGCTCCAAACTCAGTAGCTTTAGGGAAACGGGATGAAAGTATTCATACTGTCTTATAATCCGCTCTCTTTACTTAATATGGTATGAACACCTTCTTATAGAATTAAGTACTTAACTTCCATCTTTTTGTGGATGTGTATTTTTTATAACATTGCTGTATCACCATGAATTTACCCCATCCTGTTACTGCTGTTTTCTAATATTATACTATGAAACAAAACTGGAGGGAACATCCACTTAGCTAACTTGCTATAAATTCGTGATTGTTTCCTCAGGAAAAGTTTCCAGAAGTGAAATTGCTGGGATAGTTACATGCAAAGAAAAGTTTTTTTAAAATTGAGTGCTGTGACTAGAGAAAATATCATTAGAGAAGCAAGTACTGGATAAATTGAAGACTGAGAAATACTGTTTGGTTGCTTTAAAGAACTAGGGAACTCAAGTTTCACCAACAAAAATAAAACTATGAATCTAATTATAGTGACAACCTAGAACATTTTGTTTCAGACCCAGCAGTGTTACATTCTAAAATGGCCACAACAAAAGGTTGAAACTACAACTCTCAATTGTTTATGCAAATTTCTAAATTATATATAGTATAGTCAGAAAACAGATGTTTGGAAGTTTGTTCAGAATGTCAAAATATTACAAAGAATGTTACAAAATGGAAATTATTTTTAAAGAGCTAAAAGTTTCATATTAAAGACCAAGAAAAAAGGTAAAGAACCTGATGCTGTGCTTGTCTCCAGCACCCACAACTCAGAAGCAGCGCGATAAGGGATAGTGGCGTAACGAGGCATTAACTATGAGTATTTACGAGTTCATGCAACTGTTTATCCAGTGACATGACCTAAAACCCTGTGGCAGGTGTGGGGATGGCCTGGGTCACCCCTTCGCACCATCTCTGCTGCACTGAGGAGAGCATGTGGACAGACTGGGGGAGGTGGAGGCCAGGACCCAGCCCCAGCGAGGAATTTGGAGGCTGAGAGCATGACCTCACTCAGGCATCCGGGCCAGGGAAGCAGCATTCCAACTAGATTTGAGAGAGCAGACATGAGGAAAAGACGGAATGAAAAGCACTGTCAAGTGTGGGTGAAGCCAGAGTCTCGCTGGGGCACAGCCCAGGCAGGGAACAGGGAGTGGACATGGGGAGCAGACAGCCAGCACCCCGGGAGGGCGACATGGCCAGCGAAGAGGCAGGGAGTGGCCGTGGGGAGCAGACAGCCAGCACCCCGAGAGGGCGACGTGGCCAGAGAAGAGGCAGGGAATCACCGTGGGGAGCAGAAAGCCAGCACCCTGGGAGGGCGACGTGGCTGGAGAAGAGGGAGGGACGCAGGTTGGGCTCGGGAATCTGTACCTCAGGGAGGCATCAGCCCCTCTTCTGCACCTTCACCCATTCAGATTATTAGACGAGACCCGGGGCCGGGGTTCAAGGGTGATCAAGACCCTTCCTCACAGAGTGGCTATTCCAAAACAGCAAAGACAAGGAAAGTGGGAATTACAAGGTGGTGAGAGGTGCCACCCTAACAGTCAGAGCACAGAGAAACCTGCCCAACCCAATCTCGTGGGTCAGGGGGACGCTGCCTCTAAGCTTGCTGAGCGAACGAGCACTTCTTCCCAACGCACAAGACGACAGAGAGAAGAAGGAAGCGGCGCTGGGTCTGAGAGAACCATTATGACGGCTCCATCCATAGATGGCCACAGCCATCAGAACAACAGTCACTTACCTTCAGCTAAAACAGGTTTCTGGGCATTTAGACGCAAAGACTCAGAGGAAATGTGAAGGCACATGAAACTTGAGAAATTGCTGTTGTCTGCAGGACACACAACGTGAATCCACATGTCTTCAGCCCTAACCACAGTAGCTTAGTGAGTGATGGAGACATGAAGACCTGGCCACGGAAATCACATGCAAATACCAGCAAAAGGCTTGGCACAGTGGCCCACGCCCATAATCGCAACATTTTGGGAGGCTGGGGTAGGCCGATGGCTAGAGCCCAGGAATCAGAGTCTAGCCTGGACAACATGGTAAAACCCCATCTCTACTAAAAATACAAAAAATTAGCTGGGTATGGTAGTGCGTGCCTGTAGTCCCAGCTACTCGGGAGGCTGAGGTGGGAGGATCGCTTGAGCCCAGGAGGTCGAGGCTGCAGTGAGCTATGATTATGCCACTCACTCCAACCTGAAAGACAGGACTGAGACTGTGTCTAAATAAGTAAGTAAATAAATACCAAGAAGAGGTCATCAGTGCTGAGTGTAGGCTGTGCATGTGAGTTTTGCTTTTGGTTTATTTCAAAGAAACCAAATCAAGACAAAATCATTAAAAAATACTTCTGTATTGTTAACTGTTATATGTGACACAACCCCAGCTCCTGAATATAAGATCTACCCTCAGAACATCTCTTACGAGTTAGTGCCAGAGAAAATTCATCTTCACCAAAAAATGAGTATGCAACGTCTACCCTGACAGCATGATCGTGAGGTTGAACATGGCTTTGTGGTTTTGGGTTTTTGTTGACTTGACTCCCTAGAAGCTCAGTGTCAAACGTGATGCCCAGAGAATTACGTCCATCCTCATGGTTATCACATTTGTTTCTTCCAATTTTCTATTTCTACTTTCTAATTAGCATTTCTGCCCTTGTCCTTTTGTGGTTAAGTTGGGTCCAAAACTTTTTGGAAAGTGGCAAGAGATATACAAAAGAGTAAAAGAAGACCAGAAATAATAAGTAAAAGAGTTTTGAGAGAAATCAAAGAGTGGCTTGATAACTTCCATTGTGGACTGGCTCAAAGTAGGCCTCAATTGTATTTTTTCATGATGAAAATAGTCAAGACTAATCCAGCATTTACCACATGCACCATTCTTATCACTTTACAGTCATCAATTCATTGAATCCTCTTTAACCCTATCAAGTTAATATTGCATTGGCCCTACTCTTGGTGATGAGAAAACTGAAATACAGTGAGATCAAATAAAGAGCCAAATGCAGGCCGGGCACGGTGGCTCACGCTTGTAATCCCAGCACTTGAGGAGGCCAGGGCAGGAGGATTCCTTAAGGCCAGGAATCCAAGACCAGCCTGGGCAACACTGCAAGACCTCCGTCTCTACAAAAAAAAAAGTAAAAATTAGTTGGCTGCAGTGGCATATGCCAACTACTAGAGAGGCTGAGGTGGGAGGATCACTTGTGCCCAGGAGGTCAAGACTGCAGTTAGCTATGATCATGCCACTGCACTCCCGCCTGGGTGACAGAGGGAGACCCCGTCTCTAAAAAGCCACTTACAATGCTGTGCCAAAGTCACAGGACAAACATTCATTATACACAAAAGGATATTTTTTAATACAGCCTACCTTAAAATGCATACTCTGTGGACACTTGAGGTCATTTCCATTTTTCTTCTTTTGTGCAGTGTGTGAAACATTTTAAAGACAATAATCAGTCAGATTCACAGGTTACTTTAAACATTTTTAACACACGTTTACAGATGGGCTGGTTCCAAATGTTTATTCATTGTTTGAAATGGTTGATTTAAATTTTTCTCTTTTTTTCCTGCCAATACACACAGTGTTCCATATAAGAAACAGTACCTGAAGACGAACAAGCCTTTCCCTGCAACAAGAGGTTTAACATGGAAATGTTTGGAGAAACTAAAAACTCATACATCCCATTTGCTTGTCAGGGACAGAAAACTCAATTCAAAGAAAGAATCCCCTCGTTTATGTAACTGAAAGTCATGGGGTAATGATGGTTCAGGCATCACTTAGTTCAGAGCTTCCAACAGCATCCTCAGGACCAAGCTCTCTGCATAACGGCCGCCCTTCTCCTCCACAGACAGATGATGAGAGCGTCGTTTCCAGACAGGCCATCCCCACAAGGCTGTGCACTGATGCCTCAATTCTAGGCCTTACACCTTTCCCGCCATTTTTCCTAAAGCTTTCCTCTCCTTGAAAGTTCCCGCTCTTCACTCATTCAATTGCTCTTGAGAGGGAGCTAGGAGCCACCTCTGACGGGAAGTAGGGTCCACCAAGCCAACCCCATGAGGGAGCAGGTGTTCTCCCAGGGGAGCTGGCTGCTGCTTGCAAAGGCAAGCGTACACTGAACTGCGAATACACCAGAGCCTGCAGTAACAGGTCTAGAAAGCTCAAATCCTGAAGGCCCTCCAATAAATACAGACAGGAAAGTTCCAGAACTAAGGCAACTGACATCCCACGTGAAGACACTGCCAGCAAGTCAGGAGAGGTGCATGCCTTAGAGCACCTGCAGCGGACACCCATCACGGGGATGTCAGAATAGCCAGGCTCCTCTCCTGGAGCTAAAGTTAAGAGACTGCATGTCAAGGCCCATGACCTGAGGATTGGGAGAAGATTTTCATAGGCAGATGAAGTCAGTGCACAGAAGAATGACATGAAAAAAGAAAAACAGAGGTTTACAGATGAGCTCCTACTGCCTTTGCTGAGGAGATTAATTTGTTACTGCTGTTAAGCCCTGGAAGGGAAGGGTTGCTACCAGCAGATGCAAGATTTAAACTGGAGTTTGCACACCCTACGACCCCATGCCTGGTCAATGCCGAAGCCCACCTGCTTAACTTCCCTAGAAATTAAAGTCTTTTGTCATGAACACACATGAAATCACCATGCTCAGTTTTTGTACACACAAGTACCTAGGAAACAACAAAACATATTTAAGAAGTTACTGGCACTAGGAAGCCTCGTATGATGAAAACTACTTGGTAAAACTACGGTTGATTAAGAATAATTTTTAACTGCATAGAAAGTGTGCCCACTAACTTCCTGTATGGCAGCCTATAATTCTTTTATAACCAGCATGCTGGCAATGCTCTAAATATGACTCCCATCTGGCCAAAATGATGAATCATAGTTATTTTCATTGTATCCAATGAATGACCACGGAGCATCCGTCCTGAGGGTCAATAAATAGAATATTTAATTAACTTTATTTTAAAATCTACACTCAAAGTATACATCATTCAACTCCTTAGATCACTGAGGAGTCATGAAGCTTTTCCTCAAATACGGTTATATAATAAAAAAATTATAGCATTTCTTCAATTTCAACATTATGGAAGATAATGTCTTCAAAACAAAACAAAAAAATCCTCTCACCCTTAAAAAGATATTAGGGCACTTTAGTTTCAGAATTAGTTGGGTTCTGGGTACACAGAATCCAATGTAATTTAAATTCCATGCAACGTATTTTTGCTTTTAATACTTAATTTGGAATTTCTACGAATTTCAAAACTGAAATAAGTAGACAAAAATAAGAGAAGCAATAGATTGCCACAGAAGGACATGTGTGTCACTGGGGAGAAATAATGTGATCTGAATTCTATAAAAATAAAAGTCGAACTAACTCATTTAAATCACAAGTAACAAAAGGCATACATAAAGCTGGTAAATAAATACATGTTTATTTCTGTCTCAAGCTGTACCACTTTGGACAATCACAAGTGCAAAGTTCTTTCGAAGAATAACAAATAGACATTGAATACTATGAAAAGTTGACTTAGAATGCTTGTCTGAGAAAACATCTTCGTGATGAGAAAACTTTACTTTTAATTACTTCATTCCTTTGAATTATTTGACGTAGTACTCATTTTGCTTACAACGCTTACCCTTTAACCTGAAATTATAATATACAGATTTGACGCGGTAGATCAACAGAGGAAGCCATTCTGTGCCTCTCCACTCCTTACCCAAGAACAGGGGCGATCACCAAGGAGTGACAGTGAAGGGGCAGGAATGGCGCACAGAGGCAGGATGCGTCCCAGGTCATCACTGAGAGCAGATCCTACGCGCCTGAGCTGCCGCCGTGGAGAAGATGCCTCAGGTGACCTGAGATAGAACAGAGGACAGGGCCGGCTCTGTGTCTCCTCGGTCCCTCCACGGCCTTCCCGCCCAGATGTGCTTCGACAGAGTATTGCGTACAGCCTGCTCCCCATGCTGCCAGATGTAGGGGATAAAATATTCTAATGTGCTCTCTTCCAAGCGATGAAAAAGTCACACCATCCAGAAGGAAATGGTACGCACACTCTACAATTACTATTGGAGCCAAATCTGTGAGTCACCCAGCTGCCGGCACAAGACAATTTGGCTACTAGAAAATCCTGATTAATGACATTTTTTTAAACCCAGAGTAACAACTTGACCTGCCAGGAATTATCCTTTTTTCATCATTTCGCCATTTTTGGCCTTGGTTATCTATTACCTTTCTCAGAGAAAAGGAAGTAAGATGAAAATGGTGTAAGGTGCGTTCACCTCAGGCCCAAATGTGCCTTCCAAGGTGTGCTGGGGCCGGGGTTTAGCACAGCTTCGCGACCTGGGGGAAGGGTCCTTGGAGAGCCTCCTGGACTCCCTCGGGCTATGACGAGGTACCGGGTTATTTCCCAACTGCAAGCACAATTAATGCACCGACTGTTGATGAGAGTCCTCCTGACAGAGCGGATTGTCGGGCTCCGCCAGGCTCTGGGACCGGGTCTCTGTCCGCCGCACCCCAGGCCCGACCTCGTTGTGGGGGATCCTCGCCTTCGCGTCGCGGGAGCTGCCTCCAGCCTCCAGTCCGGGAGGACGGAAGAAGCGGCGGCGCTTTGGAGAATATTTCCAGCTCCCAAACCCGCCACAACCGGGCTGGCCGAGTTCATCCACACGAAGGATAAATTCTCTGCTGATCGCTTTATCTTTAACCGATACAAGACCGGCGCTGCCGATAAGTCACGAATTCCCAATTCCAAGCCGTGGCCGGGATCGCCATTCACCGGCGGCGGCGGCGGCGTCGCGCAGGGGTTGGAAGGACCCGGGCTCCAAGCGCGCAGGGCCGGGACCGGGGGCCGCGAGTTTCCGACGCGCATCGCAGACCCGCCGCGCACCCTCGCCCCCGCGCCCGCTCTCCACCTGCGAACCTCCGCTGTCCGGGGGCTCCGCCTTCTCGCCGGTGCCCACCTCGCCCAACTGTCTCTCCTCCAGGCCCCTCCCCGGTCCCCGGGTCCAGCCTGCTCCGAAGCCTGGGGCACGGCACACGCCGCGCGCGGAGGGAGGGCCGGGCGGGGAGAGGCGTCCAGTCCAGCCCAGCGCAGCCCAGCCCAGCCCCATCTGGGCGCGCAGGCAGAGGAGCCCGCGCCCGCCGCCCCCCAGCCCTCCGCTCAGGGCTGTAATAATTACATCCTCATTATTTTCCTGCAATCGTTAGCGAAGGAGCCGGAGACAGCAACAGCCGCGGCCGGGGGAGGCTTAGTTACAAAACCCTGCGCTGGGTAGCGCCTCGCTTAGCAACCACCCCTAAAAAAGCCCCCGTGCTCCTCGCTCGCACTTGGAGAGCCGGGCGGCGGCCACCCCCTCGCTGCGCGCACCCTCCACTCCGCCTGGTCTCGGCAGCCGCGGCAGCCCGGCACAAGGGGCCCCTCCTGGCCGCTCCCGCCCCCGCGAGCCCCCGCGCGCGCAGCCCAGCCCGGCACCCTTCATTCATTCCCGGTCCCCGTCGGCGTTTCCACCGGGCTTGGGGGGAGGGGGACGCAGTCTGCTGCCCGCCGCCCCCACTCGCTCGCAGCTGCCCCACCAGAGCTGGGCGCGTAGCCCCTGGCCCGCCAGCGCCCCCCAGGCTGTGCCCCCTCCACCCCGGGCTGGCAGAGCGGAGAATTTCACACCTCCGCGGCCCGGTGCGCTCCCGCACCCCTGGAGCCCAGGGTCCCAGCACCCCCGAGCGCGGCCAGGGATGCGCGGAGCCCGGCGAGTAGCGCAACGCGCGACCCCCGAGCACAGGCTGTCCCTGGGGTCCCTGGCGCTCCGGCCCCGGCGGGCGGCACGACCCCCGCTTGCCCCCGCCCCCAACCCTGACGCCCTCGGAGCGTCCCCGCGGGTCCGACACGCCGCCCCCTCCCCGCCTCGACGGCTCTCGCAGCCTCGCGCCCGGCTCCCAGCGCCCAGCTCCCTGCGGCCCCCGGCGGCTCGCACCTTCCTCAGCGCGGACATCCTCGGACGCTCCGGCCTCAGCAGGTGCGGGGCGACATGGCGAAGCGGCCCCTCCTCAGGCCGACGGCTCCCGGGGCTCGCGGGTTGGGGTCCGTCCGTCCGTCCGCGGTCCGTCCGTCCGCCGCCGCAGCCGCCGCGCGCTCAGACCGCGCTCGAGCCCGGCGCACGGTCGGTCCTCACGGCCGGCGCCTGCGCACTCGGCGCCCGGGGAGGCACCGGCGCACTGGGGGGCGGCCGGCGCGCGGCTGCATCTGGGGAAGGGCCCGGCTCGGGGAGCGCGCGGACAGGCCGGCCCCAACTGTTGCGCGGGGCGCGCGGGTCACCCGGGGACTGTGCCGGGCTCCCGGCGGGAAAGCAGCAGCCTCCACCGCGGCGCGCGCGGGCGACGCTCACCGCGCCCGAAAGTTAGTGGGGGACCCGGTCACACCCGTCACCCCTGGGCAGGGTCAGCCTTTCTGGACTGCGGTTAGAGACGCGCCGGCGCGTTTGTGCAAGGGACTTGCGCTCGGGTTCGAGTCGGCTCGGCGCCCAGGGGGTTCGCGGGGCAGAGGGGACGCGGGGCGAGGGAGGTGCGGGCGCTTGCGAGGGTCTCACTGCGGGGTGCGGCCGCCGCGTGGGTGCTGGAGGCGGAACCTCCCCCGGTTTCCACGGGCGGGTTACGCTGAGGTAGGTGTGTGGCCGCGGCTTCACCCGGGGGCACCCCGAGAAACTGGGTCCGGACGCAGGGAGCGCCCTCGGAGGGGGCCGCCGCCTGGGTTTGCTGTGAGTGGCGTATGGACGACAGAGCCCAGGAAAAGGGAAAATCGACCCGGAGAAGTGGTGTTGACAAGCACAGCAGCCGGGAAGATCAGCCACCCTGGCCACGTGTGGAGGGACCCTCGCCAGGGTCGTGGGTTTGCCCTTCCAGGAGCGGAACGCGGGAGCGAGACGCGCTGGCATGGGGGTCCCTGGGCGGTCACCGACCCTGGGCAAGTCTCTCAGCCCCAGTTTAACATAAATGCAGAAATGGATTTCTGCTTTCCACCTGCGTGGCTATGGCATTTAAATGAGATAAAAGATGCGAAAACAAACCGCATAGAAAGACGGATGGGAGTTAGAATGAAATCAGGTCATCCAAAATATTTGGAATGGACAAACCAATCTTTTCCAGAAATTCCAAGATCTTTAAACAAAAAACAGGCTCTGTAAGAATTTCCCGTATAATTGATCACCCAATTATTCATCAGTTGCAGTTTATTTTCAAGGCAGAGTGCTAAACGACGAGGGGGCAGAAAGGTGAATGGCCGCTGTCCATGTCTTCTAAATGGTTCCCGAATCTGTCAGTGGTCTCCACTGTCAAAAAAAAAAAAAAGAAAGAAAGAAAGAAAAGAGAAAGAAAGAAAGAAAGAAAGAAAGAAAGAAAGAAAGAGAAAGAAAAAAAAGGAAAAAGAAAAAAAAACGGTGGATTCAGCGCCCAAACCTCAACTAGGGAGAGATTCCAGGCAAATTTATTTTCATTTCATAATTTACTTTCCCTTTGCTTTCTTCCCCTGCATTTCGTCCCCATCCCTTCACCTTTAAAAAGAAAATCTATTATTTCATGCAACAGCAACAAGAAAATCACACAAATGTACTGACGGCCTCTCCTGTGTTCTCAGCGTGTGAGCAGCACAGACAGCCACAGTCGCCGGCCCCACGAAGCCTTCAGTCTAGAGAGGGGTCCGCCCAGAAGTTACCCAAGGAACAGACAATTACAAGTTATAATTACTTCTCTGAAGGAAACATATGGAGTGTTATTGGTGAATGTGAAAAGGGCAACAAATACAGTTTGTGATATCAGAAAAGAACTTTTTGAGGACGTCGTTATTAAATCTTCCCCTGTGTTCTCCCACAAGCTGGTTTAGAGATGTGGATTTGGGTGCAGGTAGTTCACTTGAGAGATCGATCCCAGGAAACTAGAGAGAGGAAGTAGGGAGTGAGAGGCAGGGCAGGAGGGGACGGACGTCCCAGAGGCTGCAGTGACACTGGGCTGCTCCTGTAGCCACTGGGACCCCGTCCTGCTAGGGTGCTCTAACAGGAGCAGCTTGGAGTGCACGTCAGCTTAGGAAGGCTGGACAGCTTTTCAGCTTCTAGGTCTCAGTGATTGAGGGCTGCTCCTCACCCACACACCCCACTCCCCCAGCTGAGCACCTTCCAAAGCTTCAAAGAAAGTCCAGAGGCCAACCAGCAGGGGAGTGCACGGGGACCTGAGAGCACAGTGAGGGTGGCATCAGAGGTGGCCTCTGCCATGGCCCTGGGAACAGGATTTAGGGAGATAACAGCAGGCCTGAAGACGTGGGGAGGTAGAAGGACTTGGTTTTTTTGTTTGTTTGTTTGTTTGTTTTGACGAAGTGTCACTCTGTCACCAGGCTGGAGTGCATGGCACGATCTCAGCTCACTGAAACTTCCGACTCCCTGGTTCAAGCGATTCTCCTGCCTCAACCTCCCGAGTAGCTGGATTACAGGTGCACACCACCAAACTCAATTTTTTATTTTTGTATTTTTAGTAGAGATGGGGTTTCACCATGTTGGCCAGGATGGTCTCGATCTCCTGACCTCATGATCCACCCACCTCGGCCTCCCAAAGTGCTGGAAGTACAGGCATGAGCCACTATGCCTTGCCTTTTTTTTTTTTTTTTTTTTTAAGACAGGGTCTCACTCCTATTGTACAGGCTGTAGTACAGTGGTGCTGTCACGGCTCACCGCAGCCTCAACTTCCCTGACTCAGGTGATTCTCCCACCTCAGCCTTATGAGTAGCTGAGACTACAGATGTGTGCCACCATGCCTGGCTAACTTTTTGTATTTTTAGTAGACATGGGCTTGTTATGTTGCCCAGACTGGTCCCCAACTCCTGGGCTCAAGCGATCCTCCTGCCTCAGCCTCCCAAAGTGCTAGGATGACAGGCATGAGCCACCGTGCCTGGCCACATTTTCCTTTAACTGAACAGTCAGAATAACTGAAACGGAGGGAGAAAAGGACCACATTATTGTGACAGGAGAAAAACTCAGGGGTCTTTCAGGACATTTTAAGGACTTTGATTTGTATCCTCTACACAATGAATTATGATGCAGGATTTTGAGCAAGGCAGAGATTTTCTTCATAGATAATCCCGTCATTTGCAGACAAAACTTCTATTTCTCCCTTCCCAATTTGCATACCTTGTATTTCCTTTTGTTGTCTCGTTGCATTGTCCAGGACTTCCCGTGTGACAGTGAGAAGCAGTGGTGAGAGGGGGAGTCTTGCCTTCTTCCTGCTCTTAGTGGGAAAAGCTTCTAGTTTCTCACCGTTTAGTTTGCCGTTAGCTCTAGGGTTTTTGTAGGTATCCCTTATCAAATTGAAGAAGTTACCCTCTAATCATAGTTGGCGGAGGGTGTTTGGGTTTTAAATCATGAATGGGTGTTGGATTTTGTCAGATGCTTTGTCTGCATCTAATGATGTGACGGTGTGGTTTTTCTTCCCTGTCCTGTTGCTGTGATGGTCCACCTTCAGCGATTTTTGAATGGCAGTGAGGTTTTAAAATGACCATTTTGGCTGCTATAAGAAGAGATGGCCGTAGGGTGGGAGTGAGGAACAAGAGTGGAATTGGGGAGATCAATTTTAAAATGCTCGGAGAAATCCTGGGATTGCGGAAATCAACTTAAAAAAGGCTGGAGAAATCCTAGTGACAAATGATGAAGACACAAACTCAGCAGTGGAAGTAAGACACGTTGCAAGTAGAATGCGCTTGATGTGATTTTTCTGGATGGGTTATTCAGGAAGAGAGGAAGAGGAGAGTCACCAATGACCCCCAAGTTTGGCCCAGCAATTGGATGACACTTCTGGGAGGCCTTAGCATGTTAACATGCTTACTGAGAACTGTGTGTTAGGGCCAGGGACATGGATGCCTTGGGGACTTTGGCATGAGCAGGTGCAGTGGAGGGGTGGAGAGAAAAGCTGGACGGGGTCACAGAGTCCATGGAAGACATCAAAGAGGAGACTGGCTTTGTAGTCAACTGTTTCCGCCAGTTTGAATGTGGGAGAGATTGAAGAAACAGGGCTAGAGAAAAATACATATTTCCTGGGAGGATTTTGTTATGGGGGAGTCCACAGTGGGCTTGAGTGCTGGTGAGAATGATGAAGTGGAGAACAAGTTCAAGACGCAGCCTCATTACAGGGATTATTTTCCCTCCTGCATCATTCATTTTCAATAGCAATTTGATCAGGTCAAATTCCCCCCCCCTCTCTCTCTGTGTGTATGTATGTGTATGTGTGTGTGTGTGTGTGTGTGTGTGTCTGTGTGTGTGTGTGTGTGTGTTGTCTTCAAAAACCCTCCAGCTATTGCCCCATTTGCATGGTCCCACCAGAGAATAGTGTACAGTCAATGTCTAACTTTTCCTCAAAGACCTATGAATTTCCATCAAGCTTCTGCTTCTACCATTTCAACAAAATTCCTATAACCAAGATCCCTGATGGCCCCTGCCCTTGACAAATGCAACTGTCCATCACTGGTCCTCCTCTTGCTTCATCCACATCATTGGAGACGAATGGTTCGTTCTTTGACTTGGCTTCAGGACCTTCCTTTTCTCCCTGGCCACCCTTCATGCTCTCCTTCCCTGGGTACCCCCAGTCTTGCTCCCTCAACTACCTCAAGCCCGCGCCCATCACTCTCCAGTTAGGCCCTACGAGCTTCATTTTCCTCCAAAACACCCATCTCCGTGGGTTCCTCTCCTGAGACAGCCCACATGAGGAACAGCGCCTGGCACACACTTGGGAAATGTTTTGTTAGAAATGAATTCAAGGAGGAGGGTCCTGAGGGGGTGGAGCGGGAGGGTAGAGGCCCTGGAAGCTGGACAGGGAGACAAGAAGGGGTCGGGCAAGCCGAGGTGACGTGGGGGCCGCTGCCCTGGCCACTCCCTGTGTCCCACAGGTGCCTGGGGGGCGGGGACACCGCCCTGGCCATTCCTTGTATCCTGCAGGTGCCTGGGGGCTGGGGGTCACCGCCCTGGCCGCTCCCTGTATCCAGCAGGTGCCTGGGGGCCAGGGACACCGCCCTGCCCACTCCCTGTGTCCAGCAGGTGCCTTGGGGCCGGGGACACTCCCCTGGCCATTCCCTGTGTCCAGCAGGTGCCTGGGGGCGAAGCGGGGACTGGGGATCTGCAGGTGCACCCGTGGGGCTGGGGGTGGGCGCCTCTTCTCTGGGGCCCTCGGTTTCCCTCTTCTTCATAGCGCCCTCCCTAGTGTTCGCCCCAGAGTTCCGCCACCGCGTACAGCAGTCCCCGCCAGCGCTCCCACAGCGTCCTCAAGCCCGCAAGAGCCCGCGCCGTCGCCCCCGCAGCCCTCCCTCCGCGCATGCTCCACAGCGAGGCTCCTACAGGCGGGTCTGGAGCCTCGCGACACGCCCACAGACTCGATATGAGCCATTCTACGGCCGTGATGTAGTTGACTGACAGCCCGTGGCAGGGTCCCGTATTCGGATTGGGCATTCTTGCTGTTGTGGGCGGGCCCAGGAGGGCGGAACCCGGAAGGCACGGCGCTCAGGTCAGGACCGCGCGCGGTGGGCTGAGGTCAGCGGCCGGGTCCCGCATGGCGGCGCACAGGAAGCACGGTAGGTGGGTGCGGCGCGGAGGCCTGCCCAGACCCCAGACCCGGCTCTCGGCTCAGACCGCGGTATTGACTCGGGACCCCGATCCCGGCCTCTCTCCAGGCCGCACCCCAAACGCAGACCGACTCCCCACCTCCTCCCCAGTCCCTACCCATCCCCCGCTCTTAACCCAGACCCCGACCCCGGACCGCTGCCCACCCCTCGCCCGGGTTGTTGCTTGCATGGATGCTGGTCGGGCCGGCCCTGCCAGGCCCCACCTGTTGTCTGGGGACGTGGGCGGGGGCGAGCCCAGCTAGGGGTTCGTGTTCTTAGCAGAGCCCCTGTCGGTGAATGAGTAGGGGCCGCTCAGCTCTTCAGAGGGGTCCTAGACCGGGCTCTGGGGTGGGGCTGCAGCCGGCTCCGGCAGCCTCACCGAAAAGTACAGCAGAACCTCCCTGAGCCACTGTGTCCTCATCTGAGAAACGGAGGTCATGGTGTTTACCCTCAGTGGACCTAAGGTGTGGGGTGTATCCTAGTCCGTATTAAATTCTGTGATAGTGTTAGTCAGTACCAAAGACAGGAGCATAATAAATGGAATTGGTTAACCTGGCCGTGCCTTAGAACGGAAGTGTTAGAAAATAAAGCGTGCTCCTGCCTCCTGCAAACCCCAGCTCATTAACCCTCACGTGTAATCATCATTATCATGAAAAGAGTGGCGGTTTTTGACATGAATCTCGTGTTACTTGCATTAATTCAGGCGCTGATGAGTTTTTTTCCTTCTCTATGTTTAAAACTGATAATCAGGTTTGAAATGAAAAGGTAATGGCAAACTATAGTTATAAAACAATTGCTTAAAAAGAAAAAATTTCTCAGGCAGAATGTGGAGAAAAATATGGTCTCAAGCCTTCCTTTTTAGGGAAACACTGCATGTGAGCTTCCCCCTGTCCTTCAGGGCCAGGGAATTGTGACCTGATCAGCTCACAGTTTAAAAATGACCTAACAGTTTTTAAGCAGTCAGATGTTAGGCTCTAAAACGGACATTCACGTATGTTAATGAGCACCAGAAATACCTTGTTCATGACCCTCTCCTGGAAGCAGGGCTGGCAGGCTGTGAATTCAGTGTCGAGGTTCTTAGGAGCAGACCTGACGGTGAGCTGCCTGCAAAGCTGTCCCTGCCTTCGTGGTGGGGGGCTTCTTGCTACTGCCGGTTTTCTCCTCGTTTTAAAACACAGCACACTCTTCTTTTACATTCCTTCAAATGTTTGCAACTCTTCTAAGCTTGAAATAAATGCTCTTTTCTATGCAAGAAATTATTATAGCATCTATCATGTACCTAATAAACTTAAAAAAAAAAAAACCTTTCTCCATTCACTAAATTAAAGTGAATGAAAGCTGTTAATTGTTTTAGTCATTCACTAATCATCTTCCCTCGAAACAGCCTTTTTTTCCTATTGGATGTGTGATAGAATGGTCAAGTAAATTTACGTTGTTTAAGGACATTGTGGTTGGAAGGATGGATTAATAAATCCCAAAAGTAGAAAATGTAGGTGGGAAAGAAAATAATAGTTTTCTGTGTGTCTTCCTCAAGATCACCTGAAGAGCCCATCGGCTGAGTGGCACTTAGGCTCCGAGAGGCACTGAAGGGAGGATTTAGCTGGAATAAAACTTCCCAGCATTTGTGACCTGATGGAGTAGGAAACTGGGGTGTGTGTCTTTTTCAGAGCATTTCCCTTCTGTGTGGCTTGCAACGAGTGAACTTAGGGGAACGTGCCACAGGAGGAGGGGATAGAGCTTAGCATGTCCCGTCGCAGGGATGTCTCTTTTCCCAAGGTCCAGCTCAGGGTCATGGGGTGGTTGGAGATGGGGGTCGGGCACTCTTGTTGATGGTGGGAGAGGAGGCAGGTGCCACGAGACGCAGGTGTGCCTCTCCTGGAACAGACCCCACAGAGAACTGACTTGGCGTCGTTTATTCACCACCGGGTGTTGGCAGAGCATCTGCTGAGTGTGGCAGAGCCCGTTAGGCCCTGGCTGCGGCAGCGAATCAGGCACGGTATCCCTCCCTCCCCAAGCTAAGTGAAGCTCTGCTGTGCTTTGAGGCTGTGCTTGGGGTTAGGGCAGTGCTTGCTGACAGAGGACACATCCAGGGGCCCATACTCCCCTGCCTGGCCCTGGCACAGACCAAGAAACATGAGGTGGAAAGGTTGGCAGTCAGGCTAAACAGTGATTCTAAGCATTTTTTTTTTTTCCTGGAAGTAGATTGTTTCTGCTAGGCAATATAACCTGCTAATGCCACAGTTTCCCTGTAACAATGTGTAGCAAAACTCTGCAGGATTAATGGGGAGAATGTGTTGCCTTTGAAGCAGCACCACTGGAGTAAAAATTCCTCACATGTGCTCTATGTTATGCTAGTGTAAGTACAGCACCGGAGGATGTTTCTTGGGCCTACTTTGCAAGCCTCTGAGAGGTGCTGTGCAGCTCTGACCATGAACCGCTCTCCTAATTGAAGAGGGTCCCAGGAAGGGGAAGGGCACTGTGGCCTCCATTCTACCCAGGGAGATTGGGTGAATCTCTGGCATGTAATTAAGTGTTAGCTGAGGTCGGGCTGTTTCTGGCATGTAGGGTAGCCAGCGGTCAGGGGAGCCTGGAGTGGGGTTGCAGTGGACTGGGGAGGCCCCCAGTGTCACAGATCCCCCAGGGGCTGCGTGCTCCTGGAGGAAGGGGCCTGCTGCTGTGGGTGAGGACCTTAGGAGATGCCCGGGTGACTCCTGGAAGGAGTGACTGCGTCTGGCGTTGGCCTGGTTGAGCCTTGCTGCCTCCTCCTCCCTGGGCGGTTCCCAGTGCCTGTCAGGACATCTCGTGTTGGTGAGCAGGGCCATGCAGGACTTGCCCCTTGCTTCCTTCCCGACGCGCTGACTGTATCCCTGCTCCTTGGGCGGAGTCTTGCTGTTGGGCTTCTGGAGCCTCCTCCCTGGTCATTGTGAGGGGTTTGGCTCTGGTCCTCTCCCTGACTCCATGTGTGCTTCAGGGACGTTGCCGGAGGAGGCAAAGCTTTCGTGGGGTTTGCTGGGCAGAGGCGATCCTCAGATGCTGGGGTGAGGACCACAGTCTCTTGGAGGCAGGAGCCCCGTCCCAGGGCCCAGCCCTGAGCAGGCAGAGGAGTGACAGGCCGTCCGGCCGCTCCTTGTCTCCCTGCACCAGGCCTGTCCTCACCACCCGCTGCTGTGTGTGTGGTGGGAGGACACGCCCCTGGATTTAAGCAGAGTCCCTGCCCTGCAGAGCCCCCTGCATTCGTCTCACTGCACCCTGAGGCCAGTCCTTTGACTCCTTGTCCTGCAGTTTCCCATCAAGGTGGTTCAGTGGTGCCAGCCGCTCTCGTCGAGGAGAGAGCTCCAGGGGCCCCGTGCTGCTGGCATGGCCTTGCTGGCCCGGCTGGGCCTTCTGTAGGGAAGGCCACAGAGCCCTGTCGCAGAGGCCTCCTCCTGGGAGGCACCCAGCCTGATGTCATCCTGGGGAACATGTGCTGGAGCGCGGGATGCTTGGTTGCTTTTTAACAAGAATCCATTCTTGCTGTGACTGCTGCACGCACAGGACAGCTTTACTCGACAGCTTCACTCCCTCTTGCAGGTGCATCCTCCAGGGCCAAGGGGTCTGCAGCAGGCAGGCGGCCTCTGTCTTCCTGAGACTCCTCAGATGAAGTTGGAGCTGCCAGTGCCTTGCAGTGAGCAGTCACACTTCCTGTTCGCCACCTCCCTGTCGTCTTCTGGTTTCTCCTGCACCTCAGGGAGTGGATTGCCCGGACTTCACACACCAGGAATCGCTGGCGTTGTCCACAGTGCTGGCGCTGATGCCGGAGTTCCTGCAGCTCTGGTAGTCAGGGAGAGGTGTCTGTGTGTAGGCGTGGGTCTGTGAGCTTGTGTGTGCATATTGTCAATGTGCATGCATGTATGTGTGCCACTGTTCCTATGTGTGCACATGTCTGTGTATGCCTTTGTGTGTGCACACGTCTGGTGTGTGTGTGCATGCATGTCTGTGCATCTGTGCAGGTGTGTGTGTGGTGTGTATCTGTGCATGCATGTGTGTGCCTTTGTGGTGTGCATGTGTGTATGTGTATGTGTACATGTGTGCATGTGTATGTGCCTGAGTGGTGTATGTGTGTGCATGCATGTGTGCCTGTGTGTATATGTGTGTGCGCCTGTGTGTCGTGTGCCTGTGTACACGTGTCTGCCTGTGGCATGTGTGTACATGTGTGTGTGTTTGCCTGTGTATATGTGCATGCATGTGCGCATTTGTGTGTGCGCCTGTGTGTCGTGTGCCTGCATACACGTGTCTGCGTGTGACGTGTGTGTACATGCGTGTCTGGGTGTGTCCCTGTGTGGTGTGTGCATCTCCCAGCTGTACCCTGCAACTTGCCTGTGATACCTGCCTCTCCCTTGGAGTCCCAGAGCTGAAGATGCCGGTTCGGATTTGTTTCCGTTGGAAAGAGGCCCCTTTTTCTTCTTACAGCGTAGTGTTGGTCTGGTTGGGTGCCTGGTGACTGTTGGGGCCTACTTTCATTCTGGCTTCATGTGTGGGACTGTATGCAGACCTGGACAGGAGTCATCGCTGTGCTGCAGGAGAAGTGGGGCTGTGTTCCTTGACACGTGTGGCTTTGTCATTCTCTACTCACATGCGGTAGAATCCTTCCTCTGGAACAGGAGTTGGCACCTCTTTCCCCATCTTCAAGGAAGGACAGCGTGCTCAGGAGCGCTTCCCAAGTGAATGACTGAATGAACGAAGGAGGGAAGGAAGGAAGGAATCAGCCTCATGGAACAGGGAGGTTTAGAGAATCCCAGTAAAGCAAGAGGCGCCGTGCTAGCCAGGGCCTGCGGGAGTGTTGGTGCATGGTGAGGTTGGGGGGTGAGGGTCGGCCCCAGCAGGGAAGGGCAGGTGCATTGGTGGCAAGGCCAGCGCACGTGGGGATGAGGAGATGCGGTACTGCGACGGCTGGAGGAGGGTTGCAGAAGCTGCTCAGACATGGGGGCAGCTGCAGTCTCGGCTCCTTGCAGGTTGGGAGAGAGTCGTGCTCGGTGTGCGGCTGGAGAGGGAAGTGGGCCGAGGAGGTGGTGGATGCCAAATGTGCCCATCCCTGACGGCCAGCGCCCCAATGCACAGCAGGCCTAGGTCTCGATGGGGACGGCCACCGGAGTCAGTCCTGCTGGGCTGCTGCCTCAGAGCTCACTCTACTAATGCTCAGGTGGCGCATCTGTAAAGCGGGCGGCAGCACCGTGAGGACCCAGCCAGGTGACCGATTACAGGCAAGGTTCTGTTGGAATCACGAGCTGGTCACTGCCACTGGTCCTGTCCCCTGGGTGCAGGAGACACGGAGGTAGGGGACCCGTGTGCCTGTGAGAACAGAGCAGACAGGAAGCCGGAGAGGACAGCAGGCACGGAAGCCGGAGGGGACAGCAGACAGGAAGCCGGAGGGGACAGCAGGTACGGAAGCCGGAGGGGACAGCAGACAGCCGGAGGGGACAGCAGGCACGGAAGCCGGAGGGGACAGCGGGCACGGAAGCCAAAGGGGACAGCGGGCACGGAAGCCGAAGGGGACAGCGGGCACGGAAGCCGGAGGGGACAGCGGGCACGGAAGCCGGAGGGGACAGCGGGCATGGAATCCGGAGGGGACAGCGGGCACGGAAGCCGGAGGGGACAGCAGACAGGAAGCCAGAGGGGACAGCAGGCACGGAAGCCGGAGGGGACAGCAGACAGGAAGCCAGAGGGGACAGCAGACAGGAAGCCGGAGGGGACAGCAGACAGGAAGCCAGAGGGGACAGCAGACAGGAAGCCGGAGGGGACAGCAGGCACGGAAGCCGGAGGGGACAGTAGGTGAGCAGGCGTCACTGCGTCAGGGTGTAGGACGAGAAACCACAGCACCCAAAAAGGACCCCATGGTCCTTCGTGGCTGGCGCAGGGAAGAAGTGGGGTCCAGGAGGCGACACTGGGGCAGCCGTGGCTCCCTCATGCTCTGGGCGAGGCAGCATGCGTGCAGGAGGTACAGCTGCTTCCCGGGTTCTGGGTTCCACATCCTTGATAGCGTTCCTCAGTGAGTGTAACCTGCCCGTGCAAACATGGGTCTTGTCGGTGTGGAATCTCTTATGGGTTGCAAGTTTTTTGGGCTGAATTCAGGACCTATCTAATGAAAAAGCCAATGTTTAATGAAACAGGAAAAAATTAAAATATTGGAGTAAAAGGTGTGGTTTATCTGGTGTCTCCTGATTTTCATAAAGCAGCTTGCTGAACTGCCTTCCCAGTGACCTCTCAGCATGTTTTAGCCCAGCCTTGTTTTGCTGAGAAACTGACTCCGAGAACTGAGTGGGCTGCCGGAGGGTCAACCCGGGAGCCCTTGGGTTGCTGGCATCCTGCTGGGTGTGTTTCCACCAGTGCTTAATGAAAACTGTTGCAGCCGCCCCTGAAGGTAAGATGTGTATGAACGCTTCATGACACGACAAATGCTGGTTAAAACACTACCAGGAGAAACTCCGTGCAAAGTTTGCCTGGAATATTTTCTTTCTTCCCCTTTTTTATTTGTAGAGATCGGATCTCACTATGTTGTCCAGGCTCGTTCTCAAGGAATCCTCTGACGCGGCATCCTGAGTAGCTGGCCCACAGGTGCCCGGCTTTCTTCTTTGTTTAAGGGTTAGAGTTTCAGTAGAAAATGACTGGTATATTTTCACCTCCTACGTGAGGATCGCACGTCAGACCGGTCATGGTGTGAGGTTCTGGTGATGTCCCATTTGAGGATTGTTCTGGTTTGATGTCAAGCACTTGTTTTTTGTTTTTGATATTTCAGAAAGCTTGCCCACTTCTGCTTAAGTATTAGCCAATTATTTTTCCATTTGTCATGCTGTTATGAAACTCCTCAAGAATCTACTACTCATTGAATTAACATACTGAACTTTTCTTTCTTGTGGAATGATGTAATTCTATTACCAGTTTATTCCTTTATTTCTAGATTATAGTCAAAGGCTAAATACCTTGCCTCATTATAGGGATAAAATGAAAAAAAAATCTCACAGTGATTATCATTTTTAAGAAAGCTGTGGCTGGGGCAGCATATTTTCAGCAGGCATTTAAACATAGTTTTTACTGAAAAAAGAAAATTCAAACAGATTTGCAAAAAATACAATAACCCTAATAAATGTTAAATTTAAAATGCCTATTACAACGAGACAGGCAGATGGAGGAAAAAGAGATCAGCTAGAGCTGCTGTTCGCTGAGATAGCAGAATTTTGATATTTTCTCTAAACTGATGAAATAATGTGGTGTGTGTGTGTTTTGTGGAAATGTTTTGGGAGATTTCTCTAATATGACAGGTGAAGGAGGCAGGGAGCAAGCACCTCCAAGCTGGCCATGGTAGAAATTTCTACTAATAATTATTTCCAGTCTTGTTTTCCGTAGCAGTTTTTCATTTAAATATGATGTTAAAAGCCTGCCAACTCTTGTTTGAAAATCTAATCACTTTTCTGTTTGTAAGTCTATTAAGTGGAAACTAAAAAGGAATGTTATAAACCGATTTTGTTCTCTATGAGTATTAGTCTGTTCTGCATGGATGTAAAGGAATGTCTGAGGCTGCGTAATTTATAAAGAAAAGAGGTTTGCTGGGCTCACGGTTCTGCAGGCAGTACAGGGAGCATGGCGCCAGCACCCGCTCCTGGTGAGGCCCCGTCGGGAAGCTTCCACTCTTGGGGAAGGCAGAGGGGAGCCAGCGTCCTATGGTGAGGGAGGGAGAGCGGGAGAAGGCGGAGGTCCCAGCCTTTTAAGCAGCCATATCTCCAAGAGCTCGTCACCGGGAGGTGGGCACCAAGCCATTCCCACGGCATCTGTCCCATGGCGCAGACACTTCCCAGCAGGCACACCTTCAACACTGGAGCTCGCATGTCACTGTGGGATTTGGAGGGGACACATCCAAACCACATCAGTATGTTTTTCTCCTACAGGGCTTTACATTGTAAAGTTACTCGTGAATATTTGTGGTCTCTCATTTTAATGAATTCCTGTAAGCGTGTGGTCCTATCGGTTTTACCACTTCTCCTAAGCATCCACATTTTAAAATAGGTCCTTTTGAACTGCTCTCATTCTTCACATCCCCAAATAAGCTGTACACGTATTTTCTCTGAAAGTCACACTTTTCCAAGAGACACCAGTTTATAAGGGTGATAGCAAAAGTTTTGAAATTTTAGAGAATCACGAATGATCATTATTTTAATCTCTTCCAGCACCAAGAGTTTCATACCCAACTGTTAGATTTTAAATTCAGCAACTGCATTTAGGAAGAGTTTAGAATTGAATAGGTTCACTTCCAGCGGTCAAACTTTGTTTCTTTGTGAGGTACATATATTTACAGTTTTTCCTAAGTGTCTAATTTCCAAAGAACACTTAACTGAAAGATTTTATTGGTATTTGGCTGTGTCTTTGACTTGAAGTAGCAAGTGTAGGCAGCAGTCCTTTCTGAGAATTATACCGAAGTGACTTAATTCCCCTGTGAAAGGGACTCATTTCTGCTGAGTGTTGCGGCGTGTTAATTTCAGACGGGGTGTTTCTTCTGGGCCTTGGCCTGTTGTTGTTGTGTCTCTCCTTTCTCGGTGCTGACTGCTTGGCCTGCTTGGTAATTTATTTGTTTTCCTGCAGGTTATTTTTTTCGATTGGCATTAAACACTCAGTCCTCTGTCTTTTTATTTTCCGGTGATTGCTTTTTGATGGGCACTAGAGTTTCAAGTTAAAACTTGCTCTTGCTGCTGGAAGCGGAGCACGTTGATGAGGTGTGGGAAGGAGAACGGAACCAGCCTCAGGCTTCTGACAGACGTGGAGTCGTTGTGAGTACAAGACACTTTCATTTGGACCACACAGCGTTGGGGGTTGCAGGAGCTGCTGCTGCACCAGCTGGTCCAGCTCTGTTGTGGGTTCTTTTTGTTTCCAACACATTGTAAATTAAACAGAAAAGAGGCTTTTAGCCTCTAACTTGATTTTTCTCAGTCTCCATCTGTAGCTTATAAACGTACACACACTTAGGTAAAAACACATTAGATCAAAAAGGAGCATTTCCACAAACCAAAAATGACAAATGCTTCACTGTGTCCTGGTTATTCTGGAGGGAAAAAAACCTTTCGTTTATGTTCTGATTTTGGTATTAGTCAGCAAGTAGAGCTGGCCTGTTGGAAGACAGGCTGTGTTTACAGAATCGTGTCCATATCTGCAGGAAACCCCCAGCAGTTCGTGGGGTCCTCGTGTCATTCCTCTGATGGTTCCAAGAACCAGCAAGGGCATCAGTGCCATGCAATGTGGTTTTGGTCCAAAACAGCTGATTATTTGTGTGTAAATAAACAGTGTGAGCCCTGGTGATAAAGGCCCTGAGTGCCTGGGCCAGGTGTGTGGGGGCCGCACACTTGGTGCTTGTCAGCTCAGATGCTAAACCCAAGTGGCGCCGTGTCCACGAGGTCTCTCCCAGCCCCAACCTCCGTCCTCTCATCTCCGGGGCTGGGAGGAAGTGAAACTCGTATATGAATCTGCCAGCAGTGTTAGCTGGTGGAAAGTAATTATTAATATTTCAATTTGCATTTTAAATGTCGCTCTTTTAAAAACTGATTTTAAAAAGTTAAAATTATATTTTTAAAAAATACTTTATGATTTACATTTTAGCAGCTGTAAATATTTAGACATTTATTTGTCAGCAACTTTATTTTTAGATACCTGGATATTTGTATTAAACTGAGTACAGATTTATTAAAATTCTTGTTGAAGACAAAATCTGCCGCTTTATAATGAGATATCCATTTTGACGTCTACTTGAGATCATCTGTTTTTGTGCCTGTTTACAGGACGCTTTATGAATAATTCATGGGTCATGGATAATATGACACAAAACCGGCCTTTGCCAATATTTAATATCAAAATCATGCTATAACTCCTGTCAGTGAAGCACTGTGCAGGACGTGCTCATCTTTTCTGTAACAAGGCTTACCAGAAGTAGCAGGGGTCAGAGTGGCTTCAGGCTCATTCCAGCAATGGAGCAGACATGGTGACCTCCAGGAGTGTGTGGGCCGCTGGGAAAGATGTTTTCCTCCACGAGGTTCTAGAACACCCATGCGATGTGGAGCCTCTTCAGCCACAGGGGTTCACGAGATACTTAAACCAGTTTAGCTTAGGCTACTGAAAGGTTTTCTTTTTGCTTTAGTTTTTTTTGATGACCGTGCTCAAGTTTGAATTTGAAAAGGGATGTTGTCTTTCCCGTGGCTGCAAACTGTACAGACCTTTATGTGTTGACCATCGTGAATTAGCACATCCAAATCCCTGCGGCCTTTTTCCCACTCCCACCCTCCATATGAAAACTTGGGATTTAAACGTGAAGGACTAAACTTCTATACTAAAATTGTATTATTTGCTTAAGATTTTTGAGCAGCCTGTTTTCCTGCATTCTTAAGTAGTTGCATGCTCTTCCTGGCATCCTGATTTATTATCCCAGATATCAGCTTTGCCGTCCTGTGTGTCTGTGGCTGACACTGGCGCGGTGCAAGCGTGCATCCTCGTCCTTCCTCATGGGTACCTCAGCGTTCTGCCATCGGTCATGTCCATGGGTGATACTGGCGCGGGGCAGGTGTGTGTCCTTGTCCTTCCTCGTGGGCACCTCGGCGTCCTGCCGTTGGTCATGTCTGTGCAGCCTGCATTTACCTCTCGGACGTCTCATTTGTCTTTGAGGGTGTCCAGGACATTCCTCTTCCTCCAAGGCCTCATTTCTGCAGAGTAGTCAGTGATTTTCAAGGACTGGCATGATGAGATTTTGTGTTCAGCAGACGAGGAGCAAGGTGCACGTCTAGGGCCCCGTTCTGCTTTCTAAATATTGGGCTCCTTGGAGAAGGGGCCGGTTCCAGGCCTAGGCAGAGAAAATCCAAGATGAGCCTGCAGTACCTTGTAGGGTGTGCTCATGGGAGGGCACCGGGTCCAGGCTGGGGGGCGCTGGGTCCACACTGCGGTGGACCCTGTGGCCAGTGCCGGGACTATTTGAGCAACGAAGTATATGTGGACAGTACAGGGTGATGGTCCTTGGAACAAATGAAACATCTGCGAGTCCTTAAAGTATTAAATAACACAAAGGTAATAATTCAATACATGTGCAAGTGTGGGCAGTTCTTCAGTACAGAATTCCATGTGATAAACACGGAAGGAGTCAGGAAGGAAAGCCACTGAGGAGCCCACCTGCCAGCGGATGCCAGAATTAGTGGGTGAGATTGAGGAGGAAAAGGATCTAGTCCCGCGGTGTCTCCTCCACAGAGTTTGTTGGTTATAAAGGAAAGAGAATCGCTTGGCAGGGAGAAACCCAGCAGACCTGACAGCACCTGTGGGCGACCAAGGGCGTCAGCGGAGAGAAGCATCTCAGCTGGATGTGGGCACCAGCGCCCATCTGCAGTTCTGCAGAAGTGAATGACCTCAGAGTCACCCTGAGAACACTGGACCCAAGTTACAGCAATTCCAAAAAATAACTCTGCCGCAAGAGGTGTCACGACGGTGGAGGACGAGGAAAATGGGAGAAAAGTGAGGCACCGAGGGCGGATGGGGCAGAATCAGAGCCTCGTTGATGTGGGAGCCTGCTGTTGGATGAGGGCTCACACAGCCAGGGCTGGGGTGGGGCAGAAACCCAAGTTTTCACGGTTGAAACGGCTTCCCTGAGCCTCGCCAGGCCTGGGGCTTTCGTGTGGCAAAGCCCCGAGGGTCGGGCTCTCAGCCCAGGCAGTGGCCCCAGGGCCCGGGCTCCTGGTGGGACGTGAGTCCAGGACCTGCCTAGGTGGTCTGTGGTGAAGCTCCTTAGGAGGGTGTTAGGGCCTCGACATGTGGCCTGGACCCCCTGGGTCTGCATGGTCCTGGGAATCACCCCTCCCGAATCTGCTCGTGTGGCACCTGAGCAGGCGTGCGGGGGAATTGCAGAAATCCTAGAGGCTGGAGACCCAGAGGCCTTGGGGTTCTGTGGGCCCTGCACGCTGTGCCAGCAGATTGATTCCTGGCTTTCAGGTCGTGAGGCTGGGATCAGGTAAATCTCTTCTGAGAGAAAAGCCTGTGTTACAGAAGGCGGAGCTTGCGACTCCCAGGGTGGCCCCTGCCGTATCAGTTATCCCTGAGAAACCCCCGCCAGCTGTCACTGTGAATTTAAAGCCAGCTGACTTTAGATTGTTCCCGCCTTCTACTTCCATTTTAGAATTTTTATAAAAATTCTAAATGTACTATACACCTATATCAGATATTTTCATTTGAAACATGAAATTTAACAGTGTTGGTGGAAAACCACTGTTAATTAGGCTATAAATGTAATTTATTTTAGGCACTGGATAGAATTCAGTGAAAATGCTCCCTACCTTTCTCTTTTTAGGCACATTCTTATTATGTTGCTTTTAGCTCAGATATCTGCCTCAGGAAGCCTTGAAAGACTGTGACCTGGGGACAGACTCAGTGTGCTCCAATCCGTACCCTGTTGTGTTCTGCAGTTTCTCAGGGTGCTCCGATCCCTACCCTGGTGTGTTCTGCCATTTTCTTTGGGATCAGCTTGCCTTGTTTCAGCAAACTCTATCACCTGATGCTTGCTTGGGTCCAGCGTCTCCTGGCAGTGGCTATTAGGGCCTGCCCTGGCCTGCCCCCTCCCTGGGACTGTCTGGTGCCTGCCCAGCCTCAGGCGTTCTGCAGAATTGCCTGGCTCTGACCATCGCCTGGGATTTCTCCGTAGTATTTTCCTAGCTCCAGACAGTCACAGGCAGCTGGGCCTGGGGAGGCGAATTTAGCCCCATGTCCGCGTTGGCTGCCCCAGGCCCAGCAAGGTTTTAGCTCTGAGCGCCCTGTCCTTGTTTGCAGAATTGGGTGGCTGGTTATGGTTTTGTCTTAGAATTTGTTCTGGTTTGTGAAGATGTTGGATAAAGTGCATCTTATCTGCCTGCCGTCTCCTCTGCTCATCACCAGCTTGGTCATCGGGCATAGGACATTTTCTTCTTTGACATTTGAAGGAAATGTGACCATTGGATTTTTATCTGAAGTCTTGGAACCTTCTTTTGAACACACCTGGTAGCACTGCAGTACATTTTTAAAAGCATTTCACAGACCGCCTGTTGCTTCCTGAGAGCCAAGGTGTCTGCTCCGGAAAGGTGTGGTTGAGGCAAGGCCTTTCTGTAGGGGTGGGACCCGCTCACCGCGGCCGGCAGGAGCTTTTGAGGTGTCCTGTGCTAGGGCACTTTTGCATCGTATTCAAAAAATAGCGTACGGGGACCCTCTCATTGCCAGGACCTGGTGAAGACCCCAGGGTCTCAGGAATCACACCGTTTCAGTTCAGGTTTTCCACTTAACCAGAGTTCCTTTCCTCCCAGCAAAAGGAGCCTTTGTGCTCACTCGTTGGGAGCCGCGGAGGTGCAGAGTCTCAGGTGAGCAGCCGCCGTGTTCGTGATCACACTGCAACCCGCTCCCACTGAGCTCTGTGCTCAGGGTTTTCATGGTCCATCCACAGAGGACATGGGGAGTTCCGGCGAGCGTTGCGTGGAAACCCACAGTGTTCTTAACAGCGGGGCCTGTAGGAGGGTTATTTCTATCACGTGTTTGTCCGAGAGGCCAGAATTAGGAAGGGTTTGTGCCTTCAGCTACAGTGTTCCCATGTAGGGCCATGGAGCCTCCCTGCCTCGCCTAGAAGCCACCCCCAGTGTCTCCTCTCAGGGAGCCCATGACAGATCCCTGCATGCCTCCAGTCAGGCCAAGTCCCCACCTCCCTGTTCCTGAAGGCACCAGACACTTGTGTCAGGAGTGCTGATTTCCGCTGTGCGACTTTTGGTTATTCCAAAGCCGCTGTCTTTTTTCTAAATTTTATGAGGTCAAAAGAATTCATTTCATTAACTTTTCCCCGCACCTTATCCACTATGCTATTTTGAGATCAATGCCTGTTCATTAGCCACACTTAAATCAGAGCAGAAATACTAATTCATTATGATAGTTTGTCCCACAGTTTAAGCAACGTAAACTAAAACAAGCAAAGTAAAGAATCTGTGTTTAGTGGTTAAACCACGTCAGGTGCACGGAATTCTCCCTAGTCGTGGTTGTTGACATGTTCAGTTTAAGGGAGAGAGTGCAGACCACAGCGCGGGGTGGTGCCTGCCCTGCCTGAGGGTCCCCCATACCTGCTCCATTCACACACCTGGCTCCAGGCGCTGTGGGCCACTGACACCTTCCACCCAGGGCCACAACCCCCACTGACAGGGGTCACGGCCTGCATGCGCCTGAACCTCACAGGGAGGAACCGAACGACCCGGAGCCAGAGGCAGCACCTGCCGGCAGTGCACAGCCTACTGGATGCAGGGTGATGCCCTAGGGAGAGGGTCAGCTGATGGCAGGATGGTGGGGGGTCCTTGGGCCAGCCTCTGGGGTTCCTCTGAGGGGCAGAGTCTGGGGGATCCTGGTGTGCAGTGCCCAGCGTGGGAGGACCAGGGACTTGGGTCTCCGTTGGTGCTTTCAGGATGTGTGTGTTTGTGTAGAGTAAAAGTCATGTGTGATTCAGATAAACTGCATAACTCGCTCCTTTTCTTCCTTTTCTTTTAATCGGTTGTCTGTACAGTGTTTGTAGAGAAGGTGCTGCAGAGACTTTTTCCTCGTGTTCCAAGTGGCCAAGGAAGGAGGCTGGAACCCCAGACGCTGACCGTCCAGAATCCACCAAAGAAAGTGATCTCTGAGAAAGTGAGCCGGAAACATGCTCAGCCTTTGACAGGTGAGGTTGTCTGCAGATGTGGGTGGGTCTCAGGGACTGAAGTTAACCTCCGTCATCATCACTTGCTTTGGAGAATGTGTCTTCTGGGCCTCAGGCATCTGTCTGCAGGTCTGCAGAGGGCCTGCAGCAGGTGGGCAGGGCAGGCATCACTCTCCCCACAAGCTCTGCCAAGGCCCCTGTGGACTCCCCAGCCAAGGCCAGGTCAGGGTGCTGCCTTTTTGGGGTCATTTACTCGTGTGCTCTGCAGATGGCGATTGGACTGTAACTGGGGCTTGGGCCAGCCTTCCTGTCCTCTGAGGAAGACAGGAGCCTTCCCCACCATAACACCCATGTCCCCAGTCACTGTGGTAGCCTCCTTGGCCCTGTTGGCTTGTGCCCATTCAGGGACAGGCTTCTGATGTTCTTGTCCCATGGTCTTTGGCAGACGTCTGTCCCATGACAGCCCCACGTAAGCTCTTGGTGGCTGCAGGATCATCTGCCATGAGAGTCCCATCAGCTGTGGTCCCTGCAGTGCAGCTCCGGTCACCTGTGAGACTGTGAGAGGACCCCGCTGAGAGACACAGGAAGAGACCAACTGGGTGCAGCACATCCCACTGAGAGACACTGGAATAGACGGCCTGTGTGCAGCACATCCCACTGAGAGATGCGGGAAGAGAGCACCCGTGTGGAGTGGAGCACATCCCACTGAGAGACGCGGGAAGAGGCCGCCTGGGTGCAGCACATGTGGGCGGGTCCGTTCGGTTCCCCAGTAAA
Organism: Hylobates moloch; assembly: GCF_009828535.3. NCBI lineage: Eukaryota > Metazoa > Chordata > Mammalia > Primates > Hylobatidae > Hylobates > Hylobates moloch. The sequence continues at coordinate 127,491,540 of NW_026652283.1, forward strand.
CACATAAGTCCATAAAGCCAGACGTGGGTTCCTGGGTGCCATTTCTGGGGGTCTCGTTCATGTTTGTTCAGCGGTGGTCTCTCACTGGGCATTTGTTCTGCACACATTTGTGTTCCTGAGAGCTGCGCGGTCTCTGGTTTTCACACACCTTATAATGGAGCCGCTCACCGGGATCTCAGCAGGCAGCCCTCGTCGTCCCATAGATCACCTTCCAGCCCCACAGGTCAGATATCCATTGACTGTGAACACATTTTCCCACACACGTAATATTCTGTGTGGTGATTCCATTTCCAGGCCGGCTCAGAAAGCCTGTTTAACCTGTGATGTGACGAGTGCCACGGACACCATTCTGGTCGAGGATAGAAGCCAAGTGAGAAGGAAAAATTTCCTTCACGTCTCCTAGATACGGGGTTACGCTAAGCATGCTTTTCCTATGGGACAAATCTATGTATTCCATGTTCTTTTCTGCTTTTTTCCCATATGACTTAACGTTTTCAAATGGTACAAGCTCCCAGTGTTGTAGGATAACGTTCCAATTAAGGAGTAAATGACTGCTTTTGGGCATATTTTTACCTTTTAAAGAATATACCTGTTATAGGCTGAATTGCCCCTCCCTGCCCCGCAACCGCCTCCAGCAAATTTGTATGTTGAAGCCCTAACCCCCCATACTTCAGAATGTGACTGTGTTTGAAGATGGGGTCCTAAAGTTGATTAAGGGTCAATGAAGTCGCCAGGGTGCACCCTAATCCAATACTACTGGTGTCCATATTAGAAGACAAGATCAGGGCACACCTACATACTACATAGAGGCTTGACCCTGTGACAGCTGAGAGAAAACAGCATCTGCAAGCCAAGGTCCGAAGCCAGCCCTGCTGAGACTATGACGTTGGCCTTCCAGCCTTCCGGGCTGTGAGAGAACAAATGTCTGTTGTTGACTTCACCCAGTCTGTGGGGCTTTGTAGTGGTGGCAGCCCTAGAAAGCTAATGCACTGTCCATTGTGCCTGTTAGAAATTTTCTTGCCTTTTCAATCAGCATAACAAAGCTTTATATAAAAAGCAGGTAATGAAAATCTGAAAGAAGCAACAAAAAAGACTTCTGGAACTAATAAAGGATTATAGTGGGGTTGTATGATACACAGTTAATACACAGACATCAACTGCTTTCCTATATGTCAGCAAAGAACAAGCAGAATTTGAAATTAAAAACACCCAGCGCATTGGGAGGCCAAGGTGGGCGGATCACAAGGTCAGGAGATCGAGAGCATCCTGGCTAACACAGTAGACAGTAGAAACCCCGTCTCTACTAAAAATACAAAAAATTAGCCAGGCATGGTGGCGCACACCTGTAATCCCAGCTACTCGGGAGGCTGAGGCAGGAGAATCACTTGAACCTGGGAGGCAGAGGTTGCGGTGAGCCGAGATCGCACCACTGCACTCCAGCCTGGGCGACAGAGCAAGACTCTGTCTCAAAAAAAAAAAAAAAACACAGTATCATTTATATTACCACCCCCCTGTAATAAAATATCTTGGTGTAGATCTAACAAATGTGTACAACATCTATATGAAGAAGCTGTAGAACTCTGATGAAATCAAAGAAGACTAAAACTTGAAGAGATATTCCATGTTCATGGATAGGAAGACTCAATATTATAGAGATACTCATTCTTCCTAACTTGATATACACATTCAATACAATCCTGATTAATAGCAAGTTATTTTGTGGATATTGATAAACTGATTCTAAAGTTTAGATGGAGAAGCAAAAGACTGAGAATAGCCAGCAGAATATTAAAGGAGAAAAATAAAGGACTGGCATTACCTGACTTCAAGAGTTACTTACCATAAATCTACAGTAATCAAGACAGTGTATTTTTGGCAAAAGAGTAGACACATAGATTAATGGGACAGAATAGAGAGTACAGAAATAGACCCACATAGGTACCACTGACTTATCTTTGATAAAGGAGCAAACAAAGGCTATTCAGTGAATGGTCTTTTCAACAAATAGTGCTGGCACAACTAGACATCCACGTGCATAAAAATACAGACACAGACCTTAAACCTTTCACAAAAAAATCTACTAAAATGGATCTGGACCGGGTACAGTGGCTCACACCTATAATCCCAGCAGTTTGGGAGGCCAAGATGGGCGGATCACGAGGTCAGGAGATTGACGCCATCCTGGCTAACATGGTGAAACCCTGTCTCTAATAAAAATACAAAAAATTAGCTGGGTGTGGTGGCGGGCGCCTGTCGTCCCAGCTACTCGGGAGGCTGAGGCAGAAGAATCGCTTGAACCCAAGAGCAGAGGTTGCAGTGAGCTGAGATGTTACCACTGCACTCCAGCCTGGGCAACACAGCAAGACTCCATCTGAAAAAACAAAAAGAAAAAAAGATCTTAGACCTAAGTGTAAAATGCAGAACTATAAACTCTTAGAAGATAACATAGGAGGCAATCTCAGTGCCCTTGGGTTCGGCAGTGACTTTTTAGCTACAACCCCGAAGGCTTGATCAATCAAAGAAAGAATTGATTAGTAGATGTCCAGTTGATAACTTGGACATCATTAAAATTAAAATCTTCTGCTCTGTGAATGACATTGTCAAGAGAATGAAGAGACAGCCCACAGACTTAGAGAAAATATTTTCAAAAGACATATCTGACAAAGGACTGTTATTCAAAATGTTTGAAGAATTATTAATAAGAAAATGGGCCAAAGATGTGGACCTCACCAAAGAAAATATGTAGATGGCAAATAATCCTATGTAAAGATGTTTCCCATCATATGTTAACAGGGAAATGCAAATTAAGACAATGAGACACCACCCCACACCTACTAGAATGGACAAAATCCAGAACACTGCCAACACTAAATGCTGGAGGAAGAAGAACGCTCATCACTGCAGGTGGGAATGCAAAACAGGGCAGCCACTTTGGAAGACAGTTTGGTAGTTTCTTACACAACTGAACGTGCTGTTACCCGTAGGATCCAGCAGTTATGCTGCTTGACATTTATCCAAATAGATGGAAAATGTCAATAAACCTGCACATGGATGTTTATAGCGGCTTTATTCATAACTGCCAAAACTTGGAAGCAACGAAGATGTCCTTCAGTAAGTGAACGAATAAGCAAATTGTGGTACATCCAGACAACAGAAAATTATTCAGGGCTAAAAAGAAATGAACTATCCAGCCATGAAAAGACATGATGGGACCTTAAATGCTTATTACTAAGTGAAAGAAACCAATCTGAAAAGGCTACGCACTGCAATTCCAGCTCTGTAACACTGGAAAAGCAAAACTGAGGAGACCCCAAAAAGATCAGTGACTGCCGAGGAGTGGGAGGAGCAGCTGGAGCCCAGAGGACTTGCAGGACGGTGAAACCGCCCTGTACGATGCCGTCATGGTGAGCGCATCTCATTCTGCGTTTGCTCCAACTCAGGATGTGCGAGACGAACCGCAATGTAAACTGCAGACTGGGGTGGCAACCGTGTGTCAGCGTAGGTTTATTGATTGTAACAATGTACGGCTCTGACGGTGATGATGATGGGGAGCATGTACAGTGTTACGCCTTACAAGAAGCAGGCCATCCCTAACATTTCCTGTTTTTCTGTGAATTTTACTGAACCAACATTTTTAATCTTTTTTAAAATTGCATTTTTACGGTCGATTTGCTTTTTCTTTGCTCTAACCTAACTAAAGTTTTAACGGTGATTGTTCACCAGTAACATATCTGGTGGTAGGAAGATGAAATTAGGTGGGGCAGTTGAAGCTGTGTGCATGGATGGATGCTGGATGATTTCTAAGTGAAAAAATAATATCTGTAAATTCCAGGCCAGTTTCATTCCAGAAGATGTATATTTTCTTGCCTAAAGTGATTGGCTTTTCACTTTTAAAATCACTGTTTAAAAATAAACACTTCAAGACCTGCTTTACTCTCTGAAATTGTTAGGAGACAATTCTTTGCATTGCTCTTCGTGTTTCATTTTACTAAGTTACGCACTCATGCAGCAGTGGCATATGGGAAGCTTACAATGTCAGGATGATTATTTCAAGTTGGTGTTGAAAGAGTTCTGGTTTTTAAGTGGCTGGGTCCATTGTGATTCTGACAAAGCACTTGGGCTTTGAAGTTGTCGGTGATCCTTTGGGTGACGTCTTTTCACAAAGCTTCAGCATTCAGCCACTTCATTTCAGTGGCGTTTGTAAGATATTGTTTAATAAGAAGATGTTGAATTAAAAGTCAAAATACTGATGTGAGTTGACCTAGCCTAGAAGGGTAAAAGATTATTTTTCCAGGGAGCGAATGAGAAGGTTGGGTGCACAAGCCTTTTGCTGAAAAGTTGGAATCGTGTCCAGGTGGAGGTGCCAACGCAGAATCAGGATGGGTGGGCACACGGAGAAACAGGCTATGGCCCTTGAGGGCTGACCCCGCCAGGGTGAGGGTGCACATGCTGCCCCTGCTTCGGTTCCCTCGGTGACATGGTCTCACGTGTGATTTCGGAGGGTTCAGACTCTGGTCTGTCAAGTCTGATGTCCTTAGGTCAGTTGCTTGGACAATTTAGACCCTTAAATTACAAGCAACCAAAACCACTTGGCCCTGGCTGAAAAGGGATTTGTGATGATAAGGTTGTGTCACAGGGACAGAGATAGATAAGGCTGCACCCTAGAAAGGTAACTGAAAATTTACCATTTCACATTAACCAATTCAAAGTATACAATTTAGTGTTTTTTAGTATATTGACACTGTTGTACAGCCATTCCATTACCACCATCTAATTCCAGAATATTCTTACCACACCAAAAAGAAACACTTGGCTGGGCACAGTGGCTCACCCTGTTATCCCAGCACTTTGGGAGGCTGAGGTGGGTGGATCACTTGAGCCTAGGAGCTGGAGACCAGCCTGGGCAACATGGCGAGTCCCCCATCTCTACCAAAAAGTACAAAAATTAGCCGGGTATGGTGATGTGCACCTATAGTCCCAGCTACTCAAGAGGCTGAGGTGGGAGGGTCTCTTGAGCCTGAGAAGTCAAGACTTCAGTGAGCCAAGACTGTGCCACTGCACTTCAGCCTAGGCAACACAGTGAGACCCTGTCTCAAAAACAAACAAACAAACAAAATTCATTATCCCTTAACCACTCAGCCCCCGTTCCCCACTCCCTCTAGCCTCTGGATACCACTAATCTATCTTCTTTATAGATTTGTCTGTTCTGGACATGTCATATAAATGAAATCATGCAACGTATGACCCTCTGTGTCTGGGTTTTTTCATGTAGCATAATTTTTTAAAGGTTCATTCATGTTGTAGCATGGGTCAGAACTAACTTTCTTTTTTAAGGCTGAATAATATTCCATTGTATGAATGGACCACATTTTGTTTCTCCATTCATCAGTTCATGAACATTTGGTTGTTTCTCCTTTTTAGCTATTGTCAGTAACGTTGCTATGAGAATCCATGCACATGTTCTTGTGTGGCCTGGTGTGGACGTATGTTTTCGATTCTCTTGAGTTTATACTTAGGAGTGGAAATGCAGGGTCAAATGGTAACTCCATGTTTAACTTTTTCAGAAACTGCCGGACTCTTGTCCACAGCAGCTGAACCATATTACAAGTCCACCAGCATTGTACAAAGCTTCTCGTTTCTCTACATGCTCACTAACACTTATTTTCTATTTTTTTTTTTTTTTTTTAGGTAATAGCCACCCTAGTAGGTGTGAAGTGGTATCTCATTGTGGTTTTGCATTTTTGTGATGACTGAGAATGTTGGGCATCTTTCCCTGCGTGTTGTCCATTTGTGTATCTTCTTTAGAGAAATATCTGTTTATGTCCTTTGCCCAGTTTTAATCGGATTGTCTTTCTGTTGCTGAGTTGTAGGAGTTGGTTGTACATTCTCCATACTGAGTGCTCATCAGATACCTGATTTGCGGATATTTTCTTCCATACCATGAGTTATCGTTTCACTTCTTAATGGTATCCTTCAAAGCCCAAAGTTTTTAATTTTGATAAAGTCCAATTTATTTATTTTTTCTTTTGTTGCCTGTGTTTTTTATGTCATATTTAAGACATCATTGCCTCATCAAAGTTCACAAAGATTTATGCCTAGATTTTCTTCTAAGAGTTTTATAGTTTTAGCACTTATGTGTAGGTCCTTGATCCATTTTCAGCTGATGTTGTGTATGGTGTGAGGTAGAGCTCCAACTTCATTCCTTTGCATGTGGATATCCAGTTGTCATAACACCAGTTGTGGAAGACATCATTTCCCCATCAAGTGGACTTAGCATTCTTTGAAAATCAGTTGGCAGCCGGGCGCAGTGTCTCACACCTGTAATCCCATCACTTTGGAGGCTGAGGTGGGTGGATCACTTGAGGTCAGGAGTTCGAGACCAGCCTGGCCAATGTGGTGAAACCCCATCTCTACTAAAAATACAAAAATTAGTCGGGCTTGGTGGCAGGCGCCTGTGGTCCCAGCTACTTGAGAGGCTGATGCAGGAGAATCGCTTGAACCCAGGAGGCAGAGGTTGCAATGAGTCAAGATCGTATCACTGCACTCCGGCCTGGGTGACAGAGTGAGACTCTGTCTTGAAAAAAAAAAGAAAAAGAAAAAAAATCAATTGGCCACAGATGTGGGGTTTATTTCTGGACTCTCAATTCTATTCCATTCATCTATGTCCATACCGTGTCTGTACCATCCACCATCTTATTTTGATTGCTGTGGCTGTGTACTAAGTTTTGAATTGAGAAGTGTAGGTCCCTCAACTTTGTTCTTTTTCAAGACTCAGGGTCTCTTGCAATTCCATATTAATTTTAGGATCAGCCTGTCAATTTCTGCAAAAAAAAATATCATTTGAAATTTTGATGGCTATTGCACGAGTTTGTAGAACACTGGGCAGTATTGTCTTCTTAACACTATTACATTGTCCAGTCCCTAGCTTTGGATGTTTTTTTATTCATTTAAGTCCTTTTTAATTTCTATCAACCATATTTTGTAGTTTTCAGACTGCAGTTTTATCTTTTGGTTGTTGTTTTTTTTTGTGATGGAGTTTCACTCTTGTTGCCCAGGCTAGAATACAATGGCATGATCTTGGCTCACCACAACCTCCGCCTCCCGGGTTCAAGCAATTCTCCAGCCTCAGCCTCCTGAGTAGCTGGGATTACAGGCATGTGCCACCACACCCGGCTAATTTTTTTTGTATTTTTTAAGTAGAGATGGGGTTTCTCCCCGTTGGTCAGGCTGGTCTCGAACACCCAATCTCAGGTGATCCGCCCACCTCAGCCTTCCAAAGTGCTGGGATTACAGGTACGAGCCACCACGCCCGGCCTTATCTTTTTTTATATTTTTCCTTTCAGTACTTCCAGGACATAGAAAAGTTTTACCCTTTTTTAAAAAGTTTATTCCAAAGTATTTTATTCTTTTTGGTGCTATTGTAAGTAGAATTGCTTTCTTTTTTGTTTGTTTTCTTTCGATAATGTTCAGTGTTTGTGTGTGAAAATGCAAGGGATTTTGTGTATTGACCTTGTATCCTGCAGTTTTGCCGAACTAGTTTATTAGCTCTTACAATTTTGTTGTGGATTCCTTAGGATTTTCTATATACAGTCCCACATCACTTAGCAATGGTAATACATTCCAACAAATGCGTCCTTAGAGGATTCCATTGTTGTGTGAGCAAAGTGCGCTTACACACACTAGACGGTGGAGCCAGCTGCAGGCCTGGGCTGTGTGGCACAGCCTGTTGCTCCCAGGCTGCTCGCCCGATCAGTACATGCCTGTGCCGAACACGGTGGCAGCTGTAAGACGATGCTGAGTGTTCATGCATCCAAACATTAAAAAG
>NW_026652283.1:127504364-127513839 GCF_009828535.3 Hylobates moloch
TCCTATATGCAGCCAGCCTTTCACCATCCAAACATTAAGAAGGTACGGTGAAAGTGCAGTGTTATCATCTTCAGGGTCCGCGTTATCTTAAGGCTCCACCGTCCCCCATGTGGCCAGCCTTTCACCAGCGTCTTTTGTGGTGCATCACTGTGCAAGATGCTGTCATCTGTGATTTCAGGTAGTTTTACTTTTTCCTTTGTGAGTAAAGATAGTTATACTTTTCCCTGTCCAGTCTGGATGCCCTTTGCTTCCTTTTGTTGTTGTTGTTGACTAATTGTCCTGGCAGAAGTTCTAATATGATGTTGACAAAAAGTGCCATGAGTGGGAATCCTGGTCTCATTCCTGATCTTGAGGAGAAAGCATCCCTGTTTTCACCATCCTGTATGATGTTAGCTGTGGGTTTCACAGGTGGCCTTTATCATGTTGAAGAAGTTCCCTTCTATGTCCGGTTTACTGATTGTTTTTAATCATGAAAGAGCAACATATTTTTTGAAGTGCTATTCGTTTGAAATGTTAAAGGAAAAATGTTATAATTTACTTGCACCTGGAAAAAGAGAAGTCTTGGCCAGGGGCAAAATGATGAAATCACAATAAAAGAGGTGAGAACCGTGGGTCACTTCTGCACGGGCCATCACACAGGGTCCGTCGAGATGCACGTCCAGGAGGAGGCCCACTGGACATCAGGGCTGGGCCAAGTGGTGCCCTGTGAGGGACAGGAGGCAGCCGGAGGAGGAACAGTGCCCACATCCACCCTTGGACATGAGACGGAGGAAAATGTTCTTGTACAGTTAGGACAAAGCATGGTAATTATGGCAATGATTTAGCCAGTTGATTGATATTTGTTCACTTTACACAGTCTGTTTCTTTGGTTCTAGAAGAGTGTTGATAATTCCATTTGTCCCAAAGATAAGACTGATTTGTGAACAACCAAAATAACCAGTGTATGCGCATTTTGGTAAATTTTTTTCAGTGAAGAGCCCATATTGAACTTTTTTTTTAATTTGTCATTTGTGTGTTGCATGTATTTTAGATTCAAATAATTCTCAGGAGTTATTAAAAACAGCAGTGTTCTGCCCGTCACTCCAGTCACACACCCTCCAGCGCTGCAGCGGCTGCTCCTGGGTAAAACCACCCCCGCTTTCAGAGTCACACACTTAACACTGTTGCTTCCTGTTTTCTTCTTCTTTTTCTTTCTTTTTTGGCAGGGAGGGAAGGGATTAAATCTTAGGTATTGACTTTGGAAACTAAGGATTTTGGTTTTTTTTAGCACCTTCCCCCATCATGGATGCATATTTTTTACAACCCCTGTCCTTCCAATATGATTTTTTCAAAATGTTTGTACATCAGTATTGTTTACATGTTTATGTCTCCGTAAACAGTTTCTTGCTGAGTCACATAACACGATTATTCTATTTTGTGAAACATTTAGTAGAGTGAACGGAGCTTTAGTAGAGTTAGTAGTTTTGTTGGATTTTTACATTTTCTTCTAAATACTTAATAGTACTAATTTCTCCCCGCACCTCCCTGTCCTTGTTCTATGGTCAGACACGTTCAGGGCTCAATGAGCTTCATCTTTCGTGGCCTCTTCCAGACCGTTCCGCCCCCAGCATGGGCCGCCCCCAAGTCCTTGTGGTAACTCTCCGTGTTGCGTCTCCTGGGGGCTTCCATTGCTGTCCTGGGCCTCAGTCTTTTCATTTCTTGGGTTTGCTTCCATTTTGTTGAAACACATTCCCTAGTAACTTCCTGGAAAATGGTTTTTGGGAGATAAATATTTTAGAGATCTTGAAGGTCAAGTGTACCTTAATTCTTGTACTTAAAAGTTTTTCGGGGTGTAGGATTCTGGGCTAAATAATTGTCTCTCACACTTTAAGACTTTTAACATCCAGTGTCGCTGTGAGAAGGCAGTTGCCATCATTCTCGATTCCTTTGGCTATGAGCAGTTTGCCTCCCTTGGGACGGTTTGAGGGTTTGCTTCTGGCCTTCATGTGGTGGAGCCTGACGCTGAGGTCTTGAGCGTGGTCTGTTTTCATCTGTCGTGGCCTCCGTAGTCTGGGAACATGTGCCACTCTCTGGTTTCCTTGATCATTTCCTCCTCTTTGCTTTCAATCTTCGGTTACGGAATTCCTGTCATTCAGACATTGAGTCTCCCAATAGATCCCCTTTTTTTCTTACATCTTCTCCCGGATTTTAAGGTTTAGTGATTTGAGGCCACTTTCTGGGAGATTTTCTCAAACTTCATCTTCCACCCTTCCTGCTGCACCCTTCGTTTCTGTCCTTGCATCTCAGAGTTGGAGCGGGAAGGAGGAGAGGAAGGGTCTTCCACACCCTCTATGGACAGGCTCTCCCTCCCTGTTTATCTTGTGGGGTCGTTGCCTTCAGTTGTGGTGCCTGGGGCTCCTGGGGGCCAGGCCTGGCCTTTGCAGAGAGCAAGTCTTGGTCTCCCACCGGTGATGGGGAGGCTTCACAGCCTGCCTGCACCTGCACCCCTTTTTCTCCCCACCTCCAGGCTCCTTGGCAGCCCCTCTGGAGCAGGTCTCGTGTCTGCTCTGTCTCGGCTGCCATTCTAGGATTCAGTATCCCATCTACTTTTCACTTTCCAACACTGTATTTTTTCATCTGTCCTTCATTTGTCCTCTCTATGTTGCAAACCCACTTATTCTCATTTTGGTGGGGCCTTAGGAGGAGGATGGGGTGTGTGCATTTGTTCTGTCCTGCACCTTCATCTGTATCTAACTGACGTGCTATTAACAGACAGGATGAGTTCATTTCTGTCCACTTGGCTGTGCTGAACTGCGGTTCCCACAGTTCCCTCCCCGAATGTTCCTGGTTATAGGGGGCCACGAGAGGCCCTTCTGCCTGAAACTGAGAAGGTGGACGTAAGCCCTTTTAGTTTCCAGCTCCTGGGGGTGGAAGCTCACGCAGCTCCTGTGCATGGTTGCAGACTTGCTGCCTGCCTGGGTGGTGTGGGCAGTTCTGGGCCTCCGGCTCTCTGCAGCTCCTTGGGCCCTGCTTCAGCTAACCCGAGGCCTGCAGGGTACCTGGCCTGGGTAGGACACCCTCTGCTACCCTCAGCAGCAAGGACTGAGACAGGCTTCCACCTGGTTCCCGGGGCGTCCAGCTCTCGCTCCTGCGTTCTGGCTTCCACCCTGCCCCTCTGCGTCCATCACCAAGGCTGTGCGGGCCGAAAGGGTCCACTTTGGCGGTTCTTGGCCGTTAGCTGCGGGCACCAGTGTCCCTCCCGCACAAGATGCAAAGCCTCCTGCAGAGCCATGACCATCGCCTGTCGCGGAACCTGGTGCTGAGTGTGGGGAGAGTGAATCCTGCAGCACGTGGTGCACCGTCGGCCTCTTTCATGTTTTGCTTTTGATTGTGCTTATTGTGCATTTGTATTTCTTCTTCTAAGTGTCTTTTCAAGACTTTTCCGTCTTGGCTGGAAGTGGGAGGTGCCTGCTCCTGTGGTTTGTGGCATCTTTCTCTGCTGTCTTTGTGTATCTGCGCTCAGGGAGTTTCCCTGGGGTGTGTGCCTAGAGAGGTGCTGGTGGTACATTTCATCGTAGGGACAGATTCCCAGCTTGTCTTCAGAGGAGCTGTGCCACTGTGTGCTCACTTGACTCGCCGGCATTCTTGTTTCTCCAGGCCCCGGTCAATACAGAGTGTTTGCAGTCTCGCTAATTGAGTGTGAGGTTTCTGTTTCTTATTCAATGCACACTACCCAGCTAACGAAACTGGACAGGCTTTCACGCCTCCTGGCCATCTGCCTTTGCCCATGTTTCTGCGGGGCTTGTCTTACCAATTTCCGGGGTTCTTTAGATGCTTCCAAGCCCAGCAAACACTTTCTGTCAGTGGATTGCCTTTTCTTTTTTTTCTTTTTTTTTTCTGTGATGGAGTCCTGCTCTGTTGCTGAGACTGGAGTGCAGTGGTGCAATCTTGGCTCACTGCAAGCTCCGCCTCCCAGGTTCAAGCGATTCTCATGCCTCAGCCTCCTGAGTAGCTAGGATTACAGGCGCACTCCACCATGCCTGGCTAATTTTTGTATTTTTAGTAGAGATGAGGTTTCACCGTGTTGGTCAGGATAGTCTCGAACTTCTGACCTCTTGATCTGCCTGCCTCAGCCTCCCAAAGTGCTGGGATTACAGGCGTGAGCGACCGCACCTGGCTGCCTTTTCATTTTTAAAAACGTCAGTGTCTTCCATTGTTTAGAAGTTGATATAATGTGAGTTCATCTTTAATTTCATAGTTTTTGTGTTTTAAGAAATCTTTGTCTAAAATCTCCCTCAATAACAAAGATATTTTATACTTTTTTGCAAAAAAATACCCGTATCATAGACAGCGTCTGCCCTTGCAGTTGTTGTCTGGTGTGAGGTGGTGGTCCGACTCTGTGCTGCTCACCTGACGCTGCAGTTTCCTCAGCTCTCTGCTGGGCCAGTCCCTGTGGCAGCGGCTCTGTCCTGGGCCCGCGTTTGTGCCTCAGCCTCCCAGCTGCTCTGGGGTACAGCATGCTCCCATCCTACGGCGTGCTCCCATCCAGCAGGGCAGACCCGTGGGTACGGCGTGCTCCCTTCCGGGAGGGCAGGCCAATGGGTACGGCGTGCTCCCATCCAGCGGGGCAGACTTGTGGGTACGGCGTGCTCCCATCCAGCGGGGCAGACCCGTGGGTACGGCGTGCTCCCATCCGGCGGGGCAGACCCGTGGGTACGGCGTGCTCCCATCCGGCGGGGCAGACCCGTGGGTACAGCGTGCTCCCATCCGGGAGGGCAGACCCGTGGGTACGGCGTGCTCCCATCCAGCGGGGCAGACCCGTGGGTACAGCGTGCTCCCATCCGGCAGGGCAGACCCGTCCACCTGGTTCTTCTCCAGCCCTTGCTCTGCTCTTCTTGGCCCTTGGCTTTTCCATGTGTATTTTAAAATCAGGTCAAGTTGCAGCAAAAAAATCTTGAAAATGTGTTTGCATTTGTGTCATTGGTGGATGCTTTAGAGGCAGTTCACATTGTCCCTGATACTGCACGCAGCGTGGTTGGCACCTGCACGTCCTCTCGGCTGCTTTTCCTCTGTCATTTTTGGGCCAGATTGCCCTTGTCTTGAGAGCTAGGCTGTGCATTTAAGGTGGGTTTGCTGTGTTTTATCTGGCATTGTTAAGTATTTTTCAGGAGAGTTTTTCCTCTTATCTGCCATCTGGAAGCCTCTGATAAAGGAATATTTTACCGAGACTGATTAGCTGGTTAACAGTCTGTGAAAGACAGCAAACCACATTTGCATGGAGGAGCCCATCCGATGGGGCCAGGACCTCCACCGCTGAGCACCTTCTCCCAGCAGCCACGAGGCAGTGGGCCCTTTTACTGCACATGAAACAGCTGTAATGAGTTGCAGCTTGGAAGCTGGATAGTGAGGACTCACTGGAGCTGTCAGGTGTGTGCATGTGTGCGGGTCTGTGCGCGTGTGCGGGTCTGTGCGCCTGTGCGGGTCGGTATGCGTGTGCGGGTCTGTGTGCCCGTGTGGGTCTGTGCAGGTGCGCGGGTGTGTGCACCTGTGTGGGTCTGTGCCGGTGTGCGGTTCTGTGCACCTGTGTGGGTCTGTGCACGTGTGCAGGTCTGCGCAGGTGTGCGGGTCTGTGCGCCTGTGTGAGTCTGTGCACGTGTGCGGGTCTGTGAGTGTCTACGTGCTCGTGTGTGTGCTTTCACATGTGTGCTGAGATCTTGGATGCTGGAGCTTGTTTAAATATGATGAAAATAGGAGGGAAATGAAGCCGTCCTCCTTCTCTGGAACTCCTGCTTTTGTGAGTCGCCATTTCCCTGAGGGGTGAGAGGGTCTGGGTGTGGCGCCCAGTGGAGATACCAGGCAGCATTGTGCCTGTCCTCGGATTTTACACTGATTTCACTTGAAATCGCTGTGATTGTGGCCACGTGTTGATGCAGATCTAATTACTTGAAATGTCGTGGTACCAGGAGAGAAGAAGGCCGCCGGGACAGTGAACAGGGGTGGCGTCCACTCTTCCGTCCAGCCCTCTGGCGGGGCTAGCGTTCCCCGAGGTAGCATTTTGCCAGTTATCCATGCTGGTGGGAAATACCATTTTCTTTCATTCCTGATGATAACCAACCTTACACATCTCATATCAGGGTAACTGTGACCATACTGTAGAATGGAGCCAAATGCACGGGGAGTTTCTGAGCTGATATTTAGTGGGTCTGGGGGGTTGTTTGAGACAGGCTTTCCCGTGTTGCGCAGGCTGGAGTGCGGTGCTCTTCCCAGGCATGGTCCTGGCACCCACGGCCCTGAGCTCCTAGACTCCACTGAGCCTCCCGCCACGGCTGAGCCGAGACTTTGGAGCACGCACAGCAGTTGTGCTTGGCACTTGCAGTTCCCCTGCAGGATGATCCTGGAGAGCCTCTCTGGTTTAAAAAAAAAAAAAAAAAACTCACAGAGACAACCATAGGATGCTACTTTGTGGCATCCTATGTGAGGAGGATGGAGGTGCACTGTGGGCCCTGGTTTTGCCTCCAGCACTTTTTCCAGCAAAATGGACAAAAGACTTTTCAGGCCAAACCCAGTGGCTCATGCCTGTAATCCTAGCACTTCAGGAGGCCAAGGAGGGAGGATTGCTTGAGCCCAGGAACTCAAGGAGACAGTGGGCCGTAATCGCACCACTGCATTCTAACCTGTGCAACAGAGTGCTGACAGCTGAAGTCCCTCCCCTCCTGAGAGGGGCGCCAGTGTGGGTGGCTGAGGGGCAGGGGGCGGGGGCTGTGTGGCTTCCACAAGGGCTGTGTGGGGTGGGCAGGGGCAGGGAGATCAAAATGGCAAAGAGCTGGTAGAACCTGCCCTGACCCCTCACCCACCCTTAGGCCTCCAGTTCCATGCCAGGTGAGGGGACGATTTGACAGGGAGGCAGGAGGAGGGGTCGCCTGGGGCTGGGACCTGCAGGCCTGTCACTGGGAGTCTGAGCCAAGCTTCTTTCTGGGCACCCTGGCAGCACCCCTGAGGTGTGGGCACGCAGCAGGAGGACGGAGGTGCACCGTGGGCCCTGGTTTTCCCTCCAGCACTTTTTCCTGCCAATTCAGTTGCTCGTGGGGTCAGCGTTGCACAGGCTTCTCCATCGCTGTTCAGAGAAGAGACAAGGCCAAGCCTGCGCCTGCACTGGCAGGAGGCTGGAGAGTGAGTGGTGTCCGCCTTGTCGCCTGGGGCCATTTGCAGCTGTCAGGAGGGACGGGAGCCTCAGCACCAAGACAGGCTATGGGTGAAAAAGCAAGAGGCCACGAGAGTTTGCTGCTGGATTCATTTAAAAGACAGAGGAAAGAACAATATGTGTCCATCTGTGTATACACAGAGAGCCCTGCTAGCACATGCAGCAAGTGGTAAGACCAGCTGCCTCCTGGGAGGGAAGTCACAGTGAGGACAGGAGAGCCCCACGGAGGGCTCCAAAAGGAAGGTGAGGAGTGGAGGGCAAGAGGAGCAAGCACAGGTGCAGGCTGATGGGGAGGAAGGAGAGGACTGGAGGGTGAGAGGAGCGAGTGCAGGTTGATGGGGAGGAAGGAGAGGAGTGGAGGGTGAGAGGAGCCAGCACAGGCGCAGGCTGATGGGGAGGGAGGGAAGCGGGAGCTGCTGCACTGTCTCAGAGGCAGGGGTGGCTGGCCTCTGCAAGGTGCATGGCGTAAGGATCTGTGTCAGATGCGGGTTCTGCTCACAGCCGGCATGGTGGGCAGGTGCCTGTGGCAGTCTTCTCTGATTTCTTTATTTTCCTGGTGAAGCAAGGGCAAGGGCTGTGGGGAGAGGGAGGAGGAGCTTTGAAAGATGGTGGGAGAGCCAGGAGGGAACGGATGAGGGTCCCTTCCGCACAGGGCTGGGTGGTACCCAGCGCTCACCTGAAGTGGGCCAGGGGCTGGCTGTGAGCCCCTCCATAGCTGTCGGTGCCAGGAGCAGCCCAGATGAGCCGAGGGCAACTTGACAGGGAGAAAGGAGCCAGGTTCAATGACACCTGCAAAGAGGTGATACTGGTGGAATCCCCAGGGCAGCCAACTGCCTGTCACCCCGGGGCTCCGAGCCAGCACGCTCCTCTGCCTTTCCCGAGGGTTGCTGGTGCTTGTGACTCCTCCAGCAGGCAGGTAGGTTTCTGACCGCCCCTCTCTGACCCTGACTCTTAGATGCCAGGTCCAGGGCAGCTGTGCTCACAGACGCTGCATTCTCTGTGCATCCGGCGGAGGAGATGATGGGACGGGGAACCCTCTCGCTGCTGCCCACCCCATAAAGTGTAACCGGTCTCTTCCTCGCACCTGATCAAGACATGTAACGTCCAACTTGTGCGAGGCATAAGTGTCCTCACAGTAAACCATACATTACCCAAAAGAATATAAAAAGTCAGAACCAGAAGGTATTATGAATTACATGGTCACCGTGATTCACCGACGAGCAAGCCTTGAGGCCCCTCGTGGTGCTCCTGTCTGCCCGGTGCCTGTGACTGTCGCAGGAGGTGCCACTTGCGGCTTAGAAGCGCAGCCCCGGCCCGTGGTCACCCCACAGACCGGAACTGTCTCCCTGGCACGGTACGTTTTGGACCCGTCCTCTTAGCTTCGTCCTTGTTTTCTCTGCATGAGTCATTGAGTGTTCCCTGATCCGTCCCGTGTCCATCCTAATGATTAAGTGAACAATGACATTTCTAAGTTCTGTTTAACTTTCTTATTAAGAAAGATTTAGCTGATTAAAAGCTCCCAAAAATATTCTGTGAAAAATGATCAAATGTTGATTTACCCAATAGGGGACGGTGTACTTAGAAGCCATCTCCATCTGCCCTTGGCTGTGGCAGGGAATGACATAGTAATTAATCAGCTGCGGTGAATCAGATTAGTTTAAGAACTAGGATCCTGGCACCCTATCCTCAAGAGAGTAAAGTATATTGACGACAGTGGAACTTGAAAAGTCTTCAAGGTTTTTACAGTTACATTCTGTTTTATGTGTTAGTGATTTTGCTCAACATCTGTCATTGCTGTTTTCAAAATCAAATGCACATCATTTGGTGAAAGCCCAGCTGGGATGTCCACTTGTGTTTGTCACCTGCGAGAGCATCACTGCCATGTTCTGCATGAAAAAAGGAAGACTAAACTGACAGAGGCTGCCCAGTGTCGGACAGTTTGAGAGGAAGTGGCCCTGCAGCCTTACAGACAGTGCACATGAAAAGCGGGCAAAAGCACTGCCCCCTAAACCAGCAGATCCCTGTGCAGGAACCAAACAGCCACGTGCGCAGAGGGGCATGCAGCAGGGGAGGTCCCAGCAGCCGTCCACGGTGGTGATGACCTCTGGCAGAGGGGCACAGAGCAGGGGAGGTCCCGTGCGCAGAGGGGCACAGAGCAGGGAGGTTCCAGCAGCCATCCACGGTGGTGGCGACCTCTGGTAGAGGGGCACAGAGCAGGGAGGTCCCAGCAGCTGTCCACGGTGGTGATGACCTCTGGTAGAGGAGCACACAGCAGGGAGGTTCCAGCAGCTGTCC
>NW_026652283.1:127513849-127541699 GCF_009828535.3 Hylobates moloch
GTGGTGACGACCTCTGGTAGAGGGGCACACAGCAGGGAGGTTCCAGCCACCGTCCACGGTGGTGATGACCTCTGGTGAGCTCCACATGGCCATTGAGGAAAGTGGTTAAGTCCTGGTTATAATTCCATGGCATGGGATATGATGTAGCCGTTAAAAGTATGCAGATTTGTTACAATATGTCATTTTAACACACTGTATTCACTCTATGATACATGTAATATATAAATGTATAACTTATATGTGTATAATAATAAAGTATGTGACAGGATCTCCTGAAGATGTATGTGTGTCTGTGTGTGCCTGTGTATTTGTGTATCTCTCTGTGTGTCTCTGTACATGTCTGTGTCTGTGTGTGTTTGTTGTCCCTGTGTGTGTGGTCTGTGTCTGTGTGTGTGGCTGTGCATGGTGTCTCTGTCTGTGTGTATCTCTGTGTGTTGTCTCTGTGTGTTTTCTGGATGTTTGCATGTGTGTCTGTTGTGTGTGTGGCTGTGTGTGCACACAACCACAGTGTATACATGTTGTTAGCTCGTGTGGAGAAAAAGACCCAGAAGTCTGTGCACTGAAATCGCCAGGGACTCCTGGTGTGATGGTAAAGGGTGTGTCATGCAAACTGTTTATATTTTGCTGCTTTATACTCATGAATTAGTTATGTTTTTGTATTGTGTTACAAAAACCTGGAAGTTTACATAATAAGCAATTTAATGTGAATTCAAATAATCATGGACAGTTCTTTTTCTTGGCTGGATGTATAGCTGACTTGCTTTTCTGGCCCAATACTTGACATACTAAAATCAGTATTTATGACAGTGGTTAGGTTTTATTGAGCTATTTGGTTTCATGTCTTGAATGAATTTACAGAAACAATGCTGATGGAATCAAGGCAAATAAATGACTGCATTTTGTGATATTTACCAGTTCCTGTTATTTTCCTCCTGTGTTGCAGACGCTGGCTCTGAGACCCCGACTGTCCGACGGCTCTACACCGCCAGCGGGCCTCCCGAGGGCTACGTCCCCTGTTGGCCGGAGCCCAGCAGCTGTGGGAGCCCTGAGAACGCCTCCAGCGGGGATGACACAGAAGGTAAAATGCTGGGTGGGAGGAAAGGTAGACATCTTTGCAGATAAGCTCTTATTTCCCAATTTTCCAGTGTTGTAATACCTGTATCTAAATTTATACTTGGGGGGTGGGTGAGCATGTCGTTACACTGTATAATGAACCACATGGTGTACCTATGTATTTTACAGCCATGAAAAGTGATGCTTAAAAAACTCGTAATGACAGGAAAAAAGACTTCATATGGGGGAGATTGAAAGTGGGAATATGACTATAGCCCATGTTTGTTAATGCTTTTGGAGTACCCTGGAACTAAATACACATTAAATACCATTAAATAATTGTTAACTACTTGTCTTGGCTTAGCAAAATATTATTTTCTTGATTTTTCCAAGTTTTTCAAAATTTCTGAGATTGTGTCAAATGTGTAATCAAGGAAATAACGTATTTCGAATCTCTTTTGGAAAAAATTATTATAATTGCTATTGTTGTTGCATGTCGTATGAATGAAAGAACATACAATATTCTACTAATACGGTTTATGTTGAGCATGGAAAAGCTGAAGTTGCCCATATACTTTTTACCTTAAGGGGGAAATAGTTGTTTTTCGCTTCACGTTGATCTTTTTTAAGGTGCACAAGAGGAATTTAGAATTTTCAAATAAAAGTTGTACCTAGATGATTTGTAACAATATAAACTAAGACACTCTATACTATAAACATTAATTAAGTTGAATGTCAACACAATGTGGTTTTTGACTGCTTTTGTCTTTCTGGCTTCCTAAATTCAAGGATCAGAAACCATAAAAACAAAAATGAGATAACTAGGGAATAATGGATTCATCCTTTCAAGCCCTGTTGAAAATCTTTGAAACACAATTATTAAATAGATTATTTAACTAGAAAATTTAATTGTGTTCTTATGAAGATAAATTATTCTGGGTGAATATGCTTCATTGTGTACTTAATCTGTTCGCTGTTCATGTCCCCAGGGCAGGCCTGTGCTGGACCCCAGGGTAGAAGGCTCGCTTGGCCATGAGCCAACAGTGCTTCCCAGGCAGGCTGTGTCAGGACTGAGCTAGAGCAGTGTTCTTACAGGAAGTGGAAAGATACTTGCACCACATAGACTGGCATTTCACTTCACAAGCTGCTGCTTGATGACATGTGTCCAGGAGCCCTTGAGGAGTCACTCCTTTCCTGTTGCCTGGGCCCCCTTGCCACCTCCTCCAGGCAGGCTGTCAGGATCGCCTGGCGCCAGTGACTTGAAACGGTAAAGTTGGGGAAAAGACAGCAATGCCCACCCTCTAATTGTGTTTCCTACCTTTGTTCTTCAAAATGGAAGAGAAAATGCCCAGAGCAAACCCCAAGCACAGCCTTGCAGCTGCAGAGCCGATGGAGCCTCCAGGGCCCTCAGGAGCCAGGGGCCGTGAGAAGCAAGGATGGGACCCCTCTCTCTCACCCCCCAAGGTCAGTGTGGGAACACGGCACACAAGAAGAAAGAGCCTTTGAGCTTTTTCGGTTGCAGTTTTAAGCACAGAGGTGAGAACTGGAGCTGGAAAAATAACGGCCAGCGTTCTTGTCGTGATCTCTCTTGGAAGCACTCAGGTCACTGGCTTTCATTTTGAACACGTGGGGCCCACACGTCAACTCCCAGGAAGCTGCAGAGGAAAGTGCTGTTTGTTTTTGCCTTTGCTGTGCCTGGCACCAGGCCCCCTGGGCATTCACACTCAGGACCTTGCACAGCCCTGCTTTGCACCGGGGCGGCCCCACAGCGACTTGGATCGGCTGCCCAGGGCCTTGTCGCCCAGGCAGGGGTGGCATACCTGGTGCTTCGCCCTCAGTCTGGCCCCTCCTGGCTGCCCAGCCTCTGAGACTTGGTTTCCACCCTCCTGGAGGCCATCTAGGCCCCCGCAGCGGCACTTGCTGCACCTTTGGGTCTGCCGGTCCCAGTTCCATCAGGGAGGCCCTGCCCTTTGTCTTGTCCTGGGTACCTGGCCACTGTCTTGTGATAAGTGGAGATTTAGTGCTCACTAACCATATCAATTAGGGCCTGTGTGGATTTGTGATGAAGACAGGCAGGCCTGTGCCCAGAAGCCAGGACAGGAAGACCTAAGTACCAGCCGTTTGTCTCAGTCTGTCTTGTCTGTGTTCTTTGGGTAATCTCTGAATGTGACAAGCACAGATTCAGGGTGCTTTTGGGCTCACAGCCTGTCAGGAACAGGTGGAAGCAGACGGGCTGTGGGAAGTTTTGAATGGCCTTGTGTTGGATGTGGTTCTGGGACCTCTCCCACCTTGGTTGAGGGGTCTTGGCTCTAGACAGAAACATGCACGTACTCCTCCTCTTGTTGACGTGGGGTTGCATCTTGCTCTCCAGAAGCCAGTCAACCTCTGGCCTGTTAGTTACAGAACAACCCACTATAGATTATGCCAGAAGAAAGTTGTCCTTTTCGGCAGGTTCTCCATGGAGAATGCTACACAGCCGCATTTAGCAGGCGCACTCACTTATCTGGCAGGACACTCTTCTCACGGTCCAGGCGTGTCGTAGGAACACTGCCCTACGTGAAGTTACAGAGTCTATTACAGTGATGTGAACATTCCTCCGGGCAGCTGGGATAAGCACATTGTCATCAAAATATCCCTTATGTCCGTCTTCTCCTGTGTAGACCACATTACAGGACTCTGGACGCAGCTGACCACTGTGGGGATGCTGGGCACCTTCCCAGGGGCACGACAGCGTGTCCCTATGCCACTGTGGCGGAAACAAGTCCAGCCATGTAATTTTTAGAAGAAAATATCTACAGCGCCCCCAACATGCCTCTCTTCCCTGGGTTTTCCACAGGCACACAGTGCTGGCAACTTGCATGGTGGTGCACCTTCCTGCTCCTGCCAGACCCCTCCAGGAGGAGACAGAGGGTGTGGGGGCACCGCCAGCATCTGAAAGCCTCGTTCAGGGAACACAAGAATTGATCAGTCCATTGGGTTTTGGAAATGCTTACCTTACATCAAGTCAAGATCATAGGTGAGGCCAGGCGCAGTGGCTCACGCCTGCAATCCCAGCACTTTTGGAGGCCAAGGCAGGCAGATCACCTGAGGTCAGGAGTTTGAGAACAGCCTGGCCAACATGGCGAAACCCTGTCTCTACTGAAAATACAAAAATTAGCCAGGTGTGGTGGCGCGTACCTGTAATCCCAGCTACTCGAGAGGCTGAGGCATGAGAATCGCTTGAACTGGGGAGGTGGAGGCCATGGTGAGCCGAGATCACACCACTGCACTCCAGCCTGGGCAACAGAGTGAGACTTCGTCTCAAAAAAGAAAAAAAAAAAGATCATACGTGAGCTCTTCACCTAGTTTATGTGAGTGTACCTCTCTGGGAAAATATCATCTTGGAGTTTCGCTTTTTATATTCATCTTTTATTGCAGATTAATCAAAAGACCTGGAGAGTGTTGGCCTTTTTTCCTTGTTTTTGTAAAACTGTCATTTAAAATCTTGTTCCTTATGCACTGTGCAGTCACTAGCAGTTATGTAAAAATCCAGGTGAAAGGTATTCCCTTTAGAGTTCAGCGCTAAAAAAATATTTTGTTCTTATGAACTCGTGTACTTCTTGTTGGGTAAGAGAGAGATTTCCCATCGATACCCTTTTTTGCTTTGGCCACCAGGAAGCTCAGATTTCAGCTTTTCATTGTTTTTATTCAGTAGCAGTTGTTTCCTTTGACCTCCAGTTTCTGGTAGTTACCACCTTTCCACACTTCTCAGCTGCTTAACTCATTCTTCTTAGATTAGGTTCTTAAAGTAGGGCTTGTTTTCTGAGCTACATCTTTTCCTTTTTGGAAGTACACTGAGTAATCGGGTTTACCAAGTAATTCACTATATCAAATGCTTTTTAAACGCTTGTGTTGGGCGGTGTGCTCAGGCCTAAGAAAGGGAAGAGCGCCAGGAGGGCCCTGGCGTTGTAGGAGCTGACCCCTAGCTGGGGAGGCTCCTGTGTGAGCCTGGCCTACAGAATGGGCGCAGCGCTAAGGAAGCCAGGAGGGAAGCCGGGAGGGAAGCCGCGAGGGAAGCAGGCCTGGGCGCCTGCAAGGGGCTAGGGGGGCGGGGCCCGAGATGGGCCGGGGGGCGGGGCCGAGGTGGGGCGAAGCGGAGAGTGGGATGGGGACGAGGTGGGCCGGGGCGGGGCGGGGCGGAACTGGGGCTGCGGTCCTGCTTTACCCGTTCTGCGAGAACGTCGGGAAACCTGCGTGGGCGGCTCAGGGGCCTCGCCGCGCCCTGCGCCCCCGTTCGCCACGGCCTTGAGGGCGCCCTTGCCCCGCCTGGGTTGCAGACCCTCCCTCCTCTCCTGTCTCCCCTGTTTTTGCAGCCGGGAACTGCACTGGGTGCCTGAGGAATTTAACCGAGGGCCGCCCCGCGTCTCCCCCGCCTTTCCAGTGCCTCGGCGGGAGCCGGGGCCGCGGTCGGGGCTCGGGGCCCCCGGCAGATCTCTCGGCGCCTTCTCGCCGCCGGGATGTCCTTGGAGCCTCAGACCTTGCTCGGGAAACCTGGGTCCCGTCTCGGCTGGAAGCCTCCGAGGCCTGCGCTGTTCCGCGCGCTCCGTTCTCGGGGCGGGGCCGCTGCACCCGGGGCCTCTCCGCGCCTCGCCCCCGATTCCTCCGTGGCCGCCCCGAAGTCCACCTACTACGGCCTCGGCTCGGGCCCCTCTGGCCTGGCGCGCTCCCCCTGGCGCGGCGCGCACTGGTCCCGGTTCCGCCGGCTTCAGCCCTGGGTCCAGTCCGCGCTGCGTCCTGCCTCGCCTGGGCCGCCCGGGCGCTCCCCGCGCCGCCGCCTCCCTCCACGAGTTCCCCCTCTCCCCTGCGCCCCTTCAGCGCGTGCTGTTAGCGGGCCCCTTCTCTGCCCGTAGGGTGATAGTCTGGACCCACATGCTTAGCGTTTGTTGTGCCAGACCGTCTGGGCTTATTGCAAAGCTTGTGCAAACGTGAGCGTTGCCGGCTTTTTACTTCCTGAGGAGCCTTATCCTGGCGCCTGGTGGAATTAAGTCTTAAGTCAATATTTGGTGAACTGCGTTGAATGATTATGTATAAAAACAGCCCGTAAGGCAAGTGTCACTATTTCCCCGGTTCCTAATCACAAGCGATGTGAGGCATTGACTTAGATTCTGTGCTCAGATCCAGCTGCAGAATCATGAACGTAAGTGATTTATGTGGAGAGCTATTGTGATGATGATTCTAGCAGCAAGCACCAGTTGAAATAGTTACTAACTTCACGGCTTCTGGAAGCATGCAGTAAATGCACAGTTCTAATGTGGATTCCGTGTGAGTTAAACATCCGTCCATGCTCTGTTTTGACAGAATCGTGGCTCTCTGCCTTTTGCCTTTGCTGAAGGAGTCCTAGCCTGACTTCTCTTAGCCCTTCCAGAGTGGCTCGTGGGTGCGGGGGGTGGGGGGTGGGGGGGCTGCCCACCCCCGTCGCTGCGCATTCCTCGCATCTCACCCTCTCAAGGGCCTGACAGTCAGAGCTAGCAGTATTTCCTTCTTGTCCTGCTGATTTATTGATATGAGACTTCACTCATTCACCTGTGTCCAAGCTCGCCCGGTCCTAGAACAGGGGAGAGACGCCCTGCTGTGCGCTCTCTCTCTCTCACTCTGGGTGTCCTGCGAGAGACCTGTTGCTCGGCTGCCTTTACCTATCCACAAGTGGGATGAGAGCCTGGACATGGTGGTCTCATGCGTCCTGGGCCATCAGAAAAGGCTGTGATGGTTTCTAAAAGGTTGGCACTGTGTATGGTCATGTTTTTGTATCTTTGGCGTCTCCTGGATTCTTCCTGGGCTTAATGAAGCCAATGAGAATAGCATTGGCTGTTTGATTAAAGACTGTGGGTGCGGGGTGTCAGGCATTAACTTTGAAATAAGTCACCTGTGGGATCTACACGGTTTTTTTTTTTTTTAGCTTGCCTAGGAAAAAACAAAAGAATGCATTTCTTATTGCCATTTATTTTCTTTAAACATACTTACTTGATTTCCAAGCTACTGTTGGCACATATTCCTAAGCAATTTGGATTAGAGAAATGTCTAGATATTGGTATATCCATACACTGCTTTTAGCTTGAAGTGAATGTGTTACAAAAAGAGTGATTTATGAATATTTTACTAGATATTATTATTTATTTAATTGAAGTTAAAGAATAACTGAGAAAAAAAGGTAGAAGATGATGACGGTTATTATTATTTTGAGATGGAGTCTCGCTCTGTCACCCAGGCTGGAGTGCAGTGGCGCAATCTCACTGCAATCTCTGCCTCCTGGGTTTAAGCCACCCTCCTGCCTCAGCCTCCCAAGAAGCTGGGAATACAGGTGCACGCCACTACACCCAGCTAATTTTTTTTTTTTTTTTTTTGGTATTTTTAGTAGAGACAGGGTTTCACCATTTTGGCCAGGCTGGTCTTGAACCCCTGGGGTCTGCTTGCCTCCACCTCCCAAAGTGCTGGGATTACAGGCCTGAGCCGCTGTGCCCAGCCAGTTATTGAAAAAATAATACATGAATTGCCCAAAGCTGTAGAGACTCTCAGGAATAGAAAGATGGCTGAAAGTCCCTACCATAATAATGAAGAAAGACCCTTGAAATGCCAGACAAGGCCTCGGAAGAAGATGCTACAATATCCCTGTATTGCGGGAAGTCAGGGACCCCGAACGGAGGGACCGGCTGCAGACATGACAGAAGAACATAAATTGTGAAGATTTCGTAGACATTTGTTAGTTCTCCAAATTAATACTTTTATGATTTCTTATGCCTGGCTTATTGCAATCTCTGAACGTAAATTGTGAAGATTTCATAGACATTTATCACTTCCCCAATCAATATTCTTATAATTTCCTATGCCTGTCTTTAATCTCTTAATCCCGTCATCTTCTGAAGCTGAGGATGTATGTCACCTCAGGACCCTGTGATGATTGCGTTAACTGCACAAATTGTTCGTAAAGGATGTGTGTTTGAACAATATGAAATCTGGGCACCTTGAAAAAAGAACAGGATAACAGCAGTGTTCAGGGAACAAGGGAGATAACCATTAGGTCTGACTGCCTGGGAGCTGGGCAGGACAGAGCCATATTTCTCTTATTGCCAAAAACAGGTAAGAGAAATATCTCTGAATTCTTTCCCCAGTAAGGAATATTAAAAAGTAACAGCCCTGGGAAAAGAATGCATTCCCGGGGGCAGGGGGGGCCTCTAAAATGGCCGCTTTGGGGGTGTCTGCCTTTTGCAGTTACAGATAGGGATGAAACACGCCCTGGTCTCCTGCAGCGCCCCCAGGCTTGCTAGGATTAGGAAATTCCAGCCTGGCGAATTCTAGTCAGACCAGTTCTCTGCTCTTGAACCCTGTTTCCTGTTGAGATGTTTATCAATGACAATGCGTGCACAGTGGGCCATGAAACTTCATCAGCAGTTCTAGTTTCACCCTGGCCTTGTGACCTTGCCCTACCCATTTGCCTTGTGATATTTTATTGCCCTTGAAGCATGTGAGCTCTGTGACCCGCACCCTATTCGTACACTCCCTCCCCTTTGAAAATAAAAACTTGCTGGTTTTGCGGCTCAGGGGGCATCACAGAACCTGCTGACATGTGATGTTTGCCCCGAACATCCAGCTTTAAAATTTCTATCTTTTCTACTCTTTCCCTTTATTTCTCAGACTGGCTGACACTTAGGGAAAATAGAAAAGAACCTACGTTGAAATATTGGGGGCTGGTTCCCCTGCTATCTGGCACCCAATGTAGTCTTTCTTTTTTCCCCAGTGCATGTGGGAACCCGATTCCTATGTTGAAATACTGGGGCTGGTTCCCCCGCTATCTGGCACCCAATGTGGTCTTTCTTTTTTCCCCAGTGCATGTGGGAACCCGATTCCTACATTGAAATACTGGGGCTGGTTCCCCCGCTATCTGGCACCTAATGTGGTCTTTCTTTTTTCCCCAGTGCATGTGAGAACCCGATTCCTACGTTGAAATACTGGGGCTGGTTCTCCCGATATCCCCAGGAGGAAAACAGATGTCTTGACAGAAATTGGAATTAAGCTGCAGGCTTCAGAGCCCCACTCTTCTCTGTGGTACCACTGAAAACCCGTGAAGTAAATGAGCGTTTTAGTTAAGTTTTGAACTCAAAAAGTCACGAGTCCAAGTCGATGAAGAATATTTACAAAACACTTCCTAGTTTCAGAGCCTCCCACAAATATAACCTCATTTTAACATTTTTTGAGGATATATTTGCTCTATTTAAATTTTTTATTTACTATGGCCTTATATTTATTTAATAATTCAATGTCTTCATTTGTACTGTTTTAATTTCTTAACTTTCCTATTCTTTAAATTAAAAAAATTTTCCTTCATCTAATTTTAATTTAATGACTTGCCTCATGGTTTTGACAGTTTTATTTAAGGGAATTTAGCACTTTATTGCCCTATTTTAAGCCTTTTATTGCTTATAAAATTTTGTTGGCCATTTTATGGAAAGTTATAGAAAATGACTGTGAGTTGTTTTTAAAAGTATCTATCAAAGTGTTTTTTGGTGAGACACTAACTACTCTTCCACTAAGTCAGTTTTTAAGACTCAAACATGTAAACATGACACATAAGAACATTTTCTTGGGTACGTATAATTCAAGCCTATTCAAAACTAACCTAGAAAATTTGGACATTATTTCGGTATCAAAGTCTGTCTCAGGGAAGAATTCAGGAGCTAATCTTGTTGAAGATTATGAAATAACGCGTATTTGACCACATTTTAGTAAGTATTCATAAGGCAGATATTTAGCTTAGCAGCGGATCATATCTAGAGCAAAATAAATCTTTCCTTTGGTGGTTCCTGATCACCACCAGGCATCCAAATTCAAAATCACAAAAACTTTAGCATCTAGATTGTCGAGTTTTAGCCCAACTCAGTTTTTTATAACATTGAGGTCCCGTATGTTCTTTCAGTGCCATTTGGAATCAAAAGCTAAATTATGTCCTGCAGCTGGCATGGAGCCGGGGGAGGAAGCCACATTTCCAGCTCCAAGGCTGCGCCTCCTTTGCTGTCTTTGGAAATTACTGCTCCAGATTCAGATCCATTAAGAGAGAGAGAGAGCGGGAATCCATTTTTTTAAAGTGACAGGGAACTCTTCAAGTCCTCTTTATTCGGAAGGTGTTCGGGCACCTGCTGACCCTCATACCTGACCCTGGAGGGGTGCTCCGCGTCTCACAGGCAGTCCGTGGTGGCTGAGGCCCTGAGAAGTCTCTGTCCCAGGAGCCGTGTGAGCCACCTTCGTTCCCTGAAGCCCTGTTTGCCGGGTCTGAATTTTATCCTCAAAAGCCAAACCGAACATGAATTCCTCTCTCTGTGGCAGGTCTTCTACATGGAAAGCAACTGCCACGGTCCACACCAGCCACAGCCCCCGCTCGTCCATCCCTGAGTCTCCAGGGTCCTCAAACCACCCTGCTCGGGGCAGGACATGCTTCTCAGGAGGCCTGAGTGTCCACGTCTGTGAGACTCCAGTGTTTCCTTGGCTAAATGAGTACAATCTATGTGTGTTATTGCAAATATTGTCCTCGATTTTAGGCAAACAACACACTCAGCAATTGCAAGCTTTTCATCTTAGTACGTTTTAAAGATCTGCTTTCACAGATGGGGTTTAGATCAACTTGATAAGAAGTTTACTACTTTTTATTTAGCACCTAGAGGACATTGGTAGCTTGAGGGTAATTACCAGATGCAATTTGTAGGCTAGATTTGAATCTAGAATAAAATTCATATTTCCTTTAAAATGCCTAGCCTACTTTCATGTAAGAAGGTGCAGCTGTGAGAATTAGAATAATCTGAAGACTGGTTATTTTTGGTATCTAACTATTTCTACTCCAGCAGTTCATCAGAACGTAGGTGCCAAATAGTAGCGGAGAGAGTTTTGACACATTGTCACACTAACTTTTGAAGTTAGTGTGTCTGAAAGGTATGTTTTGGGGATGGCAGCTTTTCAAAGTGCGCTGCTCTGATTATAAACAGCCAGGCCTCTGGTTCCCTCACATTGCTTTCAGCTGCTGGGTGTGAAGGGCGTAGACTGTGGGCCTTTGATGCCCTGGAGATGTGGACATTTGGAGTCTGTGGAGTGGTTCTGAAAAGTCATATGGAGGGTGCGGCATGAGCGGAGAAGTCACAGTGCATCAGGGTAAAAGGTCCCATGTCAGCGCCACTGGGACGCCATGTCAGAGCACATGCTCAGGGCCTCAGAGCTGTTTGGATGAAGCCTCAGTTGTTTTCCCCTTGACCTGCTGAGCCAGCTGTCTTATTTTGGGTAATATTCCTTAGGGTCTTGTGTTCCTCACTAAACCTGAGAATGAAATGCTTGGCAGACCCCTCAGATGAGACTTTGAGAAGCTAGGAGGTTGCGACTATGATTGTGTTACGGTGATCAAGACACCTGTCAGACCACAGTGAGGAAGACTTCATTCAGGACATCACCCTAGGTGCAGGGATCACCACAACGGGGTTTTGCACGGGGGGAGAGAGACTGGGCTCAAGACCAAATACAACAAGGAAAAGTGGGAATCTGTAGCCAACGGGCAGGGTGGGGGTGGATGGAAAACTGAGAGGAGACATCAAAGGTGAGGGAGATTCTGGCTAAGCCAACCCATCAGGATTCTTAACGAAGGCAGACAGGGCGATCAGACGTCACCGAGGGGTGGTGGGGTGAGGAACCCAATCAGGTGTCAAGGGTGGGGTCCTTGCTAAAGTGACTTAGCAGGGTTGTTGCTGAGACTGGATTTTGCAGGGAAGCGCACAGGTGGGCCTCGGAGGAGGTTCCGGAGCCTGACAAAGGCTCAGCCGGGCAGCCTCTGCTGGCCATCTTCCCACCCAGTTGTAAGTGCGGCTTCTGCTTCAGAAATGGTTTCTGGCTTGGCAGGAAACCTAACAGCACAATGAAAACATCATTACAAAGAAATAGATCTGTCTGAATGAACCGAAGCTCAACAGTTGTAAAACGGATGGGTTCAGTGGCTTCTGGTGGCAAGACCTGCGGAGGACCTCTGTCTAAGTTAGGTGGAGGGCACTGCTTTGCAATCCTGCTTGCGTTTTCTTCCTCCAAGTCCTGATTACTCTTGCGTTCTTTGTATGAGACTCCAATCCCCAGGGAAGCTTTTCTCCATCTCATACGTGAAAGTCATTCATAAACATCTTTTTTTCTCAGTTATGAAATTGGTGTGACCCTTGCTGGGTATGTCTCACCACAAACGCAGGCACGTGTTTTAAATAAGACAGAGTTAAAGGATGTTGTTTTTCTCGTGAGGTAGATCGTAAGCTATTTTGTACAGTGCTCCATTGTCCAGAAGCATCAGGAACTTTGAGATCTGGGATGGAGTAGCCACCATGACTCAGCCTCCTCAGGCAGGGCAGCGCTGCAGGGCTCTGGGCATGGGGATTTGGGTGACCCTGGAGCTGCTGTCACACCCCCAGTTGACAGCAGGGGAAGTGGGGTGCAGAGGCCACAAGCTGGTGTGGCAGAGCCTGCCAAACGTATCCGGTCTGGCTCTGGGATACGGTGTTTCTTAGAGGCTTTGGGCAGCATCACAGACGTTCAAAATGTGCAGTTCATGAGTCTGCGTGTAGCATGACCCCGAGACCACTATCGCAGTTGAAATAATGAATGTGTCAGTCACCACCAGGTCTCCTTGTGCCCTGAGACTGCCCCTTCCTCCCCTCTGCCCTGTCCAGGAAGCCCCAGTGGATCTCCTCACAGACCCCAGGACTCACAGAAGTGGGGCCAGGTGATGTGTGGAAATGGGGGAGCGGGGACAGTCTGGGCTCTCTCACACACTGTCAGGATGTTGCAGCTCGTGATGTGTGTGTTGGTGGCGGGTTCTTTTTTCTCCTGGGTAGTGACCACTGCGTTTGTGACACACTTGCCTGTTAATGGGGTGGCAGCTGTGGATTCTCTTGCACTTTCTGTGTTCACAGGGGTGGCAGCTGTGTTTCTTCCTTTCCAGCTCTTGCACACGTTGTCTCCCTCGTACCCTGCCTGGGGCCCCGGTGTGGAGGTGACCACAGTGATGTCACAGGACCTGTTGGAGAAAACGTTTTCAGCGTTTCACCGTCCCTTATGACCTTGGCTGTGGGTTCTTGTAGGTATCTTGTATCTGATTTAGATTTCTTCTTCTGAGGCAGTTTGATTCGAGATTTTATCATACACTTTACATGAGTGGAATCTCGTAAATATTTTGCATGGAATATTGATAGCAGCATCCACGGAGAGATGGGCCCGTGTCACTCCCTTCTTGCAATACTCCTGTCAGGGAAGTGGAGACGCTGGGGGCCTCACAGAGCTGCGAGGGGTGGGAGCTGTGAGGGGTGGGAGCTGTAAGGGGTGGGAGCTGTAAGGGGTGGGAGCTGTGAGGGGCCAGAGCTTTTGTGAGGGGTGGGAGCTGTGAGGGGTCACTGCTGTGAGTAGTTGGAGCTGTGACAGTTGGGAGCTGTGAGGGGTCATTGCTGTGAGGAGTGGGAGCTGTGAGGGGTCACTTGCTGTGAGCAGTAGGAGCTGTGAGGGATCAAAGCTGTGAGGGGTCAGAGCTGAAGCTGTGAGGGGCCAGAACCATAAGAGGCCAGAGCTGTGATGGACGTCGGAGCCATGAGGGCCCAGAGCCTTGAGGGACGTCGGAGTCGTCAGGGGTCAGTATCTTTTCTGCTCTCTGGAAACGGGTATGTAAGACATGGGTTGGCTTTTTCTTTTCTATTGAGATGGAGTCTCACTCTGTCGCCCAGGCTGGATGGTGCAATCTCAGCTCACTGCAACCTCTGCCTCCCGGGCTCAAGCGATTCTTCTGCCTCAGCCTCCCAAGTAGCTGGGACTACAGGCACCTGCCACCACGCCTGGCTAATTTTTGTATTTTTAGTAGAGACGGGGTTTCACCGTGTTAGCCAGGATGGTCTCGATCTCCTGACCTCATGATCCGCCCGCCTCGGCCTCCCAAGACTTTTTCTTTAAATGTTTAATAAAAGTCGCAGGTGAACCTATCTAAGCCTGAAGTTCTTTTGTGGGATTATTTCTAACTAGACTCATTTTTTAAGACAGATGCAGGAATATTATGATTTTCTGTTTCTTTGTGTGTCCATTGGATAAATTGTACTTTTCTCAGGAATCTAACGGATTAACTGATTTGCATGGCGTTGTGTGCAGTATCCTTTCATTACCTTCTTAACACCAACAAGACATATCAGCACTTCTGTGTTCCCGATGCTGGTTTTTCAAGCCTCGTCTCTTAAACTAGACTTGAAAATCAGAGAAATCAGTGGGGGAAAAAAAGCAGCCTATACTTAGACCACCCAAGGAGCAACTGCAGGGAGCATCCTGAGAAATGGATGTGCAGTCTCTTTTTTTTAATGTATATTAACTTTTCCTTTTCAAAAGCACACGCACACACATTTATGTGAAAAAACATGATAAACTTACCATTTTGTGGCCTTTTTGCCTCCTTCACCTTTTTAAGTTACTGTTTTATAGTCTTATAAAAATTGATCAATAGCGCAATCGATCTCAACAGGGCAACCATTTGTCTGGCTTGTAGTCTTAGGAGGGGAAGCTGACCCCGGGGTACGACACTGGCGATGAGCCGCACTGACAGAGCTGGCAGAGAAGGACGTGCCGGGAGGAGCCTGGGGGTTGATGACCAGCATTCTCGAGCATTCTTGCTGGGTGACGAGGGTCGCCCCTGTGACCTGTCGCGTCCCACAGGGGCTTCCTGTGGGTGGGAAAACACTCGACGTGTTACTTATCTCCAAATTAATGAAGGCAATCATATTTTTTAATAGACACCTAAGAGTAGAGGCTTAATTTCATCTTTTTTTAACGGAACCTGGGAAATTAAAATGGATTTCCTAGACGTGGTTGGTTTTAAACATCAGTGCATTCAGGGCAGATCTAGGGGCTGCTCCTCAAAGATGTCTGGACCAGGCCGGTTGGTCAGACCTGCGCAGTGGACCCCAATAGCAGCAGACGCTCGCAGATGAAATTATTCAAACACCCACTGGTGAGTGAGGAGCGAGATGAAGGTGTCGAGGAGACTCAGGCTGGGCGGCTTCATCTTGCGACTGTGTGCGGAGCTGCTTCAGCCTTTGCCACGCTGTGGCGGTGGAGGCTGTGCAGAATGGATGTCAATCACATCAAGACACGGTGGGAACTCTGTTCCACAAAGCGGCAGCAATGTCATCTCACAGTTCACAGCGGCGTTCAGTTTGACCATGAACAGAGCTGGGAGGTGTCTACATCCGATGAAGAGGGGAGGCTGGTGCTTGGTAAAATACTTTCTGTATTTTCAGGGTGAGAGAAACCGATGTGACTGCTTAATCGAGCCGTGGGGTGAGACTGCATCACGGCTTGAGGGTGTCCACAGCTGGCAAAGAGCCTGGAGCCCACCCTCTGCTGGGTTCCTGTCCAGCACGCGGGCAGGCGCTGGGCTTTAAGGGTGGTGTGCTGGAGGCTGTTGAGACAGAGAATAGGAAGCCGCTTTGAAGAGCTTCGTTGTGGAAGAGGAACTCATGTATTCTATCTCATCTCGGAGGTGAAGGGAAAGCGCTTGAGTGGAAATGATAGGGAAGCTGCCTTTACAGTGTCTCACAAACTTCACTCACCTTGTTTCATCTTGATTCTTCACAATCTATGATGGAGTGCACAGCTTAGAAAACTCTAACAGGCACTTCCTAAAAATGAGAACTGTCTGAACCCCCGCCCTTGGCGTGGTGCAGTGGTAAGCTTTGTAGTTCTAGATCTGCTCGGGCGACACCTGGGAGCCGTGTGCCGGCCGTGGCACAGACGCCTGTGGTATAGACTTTACCCATCAGTGTCTGGGCATGGCTTGGGTGTGGGGCAGGGCGTGTGCGCCATGTGCTGTCTGTTCTTGGCCTGCACACACATCCTCTGTTGCCCCTGCCTGGTGCCAGTTACTCATCTGAGACCCTTCTATTAGGGAGCAGCAGCACGGGTACTGTGCCTCTGTCCTCACCGAGCGGGTACTGTGTCTCTGTCCTCACTGAGGGGGCACCGCGTCTCTCTCCTCACCGAGGGGGCACCGGGTCTCCGTCCTCACTTCGTGTCAAAACGCAACCTGTTTCTGACTCAGATGGGGAAATCATCGTTACTTATTTTTTATTCTCACAAGTAACTTTAGAAAGGACTAAATTGTAAAATAAATTTAAAAAAAAAAACATAAGAAATAAGGGTTTTCCCCGCCATAGAGGGAAAGGCCCATAGAAATGAAATGAAATTTTACCATAAAAATGCAACAACTGGCCAGGCGCAATAGCTCATTCCTGTAATCCCAGCACTTTGGGAGCCTGAGGCAGGTGGATCACTTGAGGCGAGGAGTTTGAGACAACCCTGGCCAACATGGCCAAACCCCGTCTCTACTGAAAATACAAAAATTAGCCGGGCATGGTGGTACTTGCCTGTACTCCCAGCTGCTCGAGAGGCTGTAGTACTGGAATCACTTGAACCTGGGAGGCAGAGGTTGCAGTGAGCCCAGATTGTGCCACTGCACTCCGGCCTGTGCAACAAAGTAAGACTCTGTCTCAAAAAAGAAAAAAAAAAAAGCAACAACTTGTACATCCTTCAAAACACACCATATATTATGATTGTCGCATCTGTGAGTGTATATACATCTAAATGAGCCTTTTATGGGGAAAAAAAAAAAGTAGGCTGCTAATGTATATTATGTTAGTCCCAGGATCTTTGATGGTAAAGTTGAGCATCACCAAAGTAAATAGTATAAACTCTTTTTCTACTAAAACTATGAGATCCTGATGGAAAATTTATTTAGCCTAATGTGTTTGTTATGGTTTCATTGTACTGAAAATTGTTGTATTTGAATTTTTTTAACAGATCAGGATCCTGATGACCAGCCAAAGAGAAGAAGAATTAGGAAGCATAAATCAAAGAAAAAATCTAAAAATCCCGATAATATTCATATAGAACAAGCAGAATTAGAGAAACAGCAGAGTGTGTTACAGGAGAAATCTCAGCCACAGCACACAGATGGCCCCACAATAAGCAAAAATAAAAAAAGGAAACTGAAAAAGAAACAGCAAATTAAAAGGAAGAAAGCAGCCGGCTTGGCAGCAAAGGCTGCTGGTGTCAGTTTCATGTACCAGCCAGAGGACAGCAGCAGTGAAGGAGAAGGTGTGGGAGAGGCTGGTGAGGAGGGAGGTGTGGACGCCAATGAGGAAGACCCGACACGGGTCGGGGAGGAAGACGTTGAAGACACTGGGGAGGAGGGCAGTGCGGATGCCAGCGAGGAAGACCTGACACAGGCCGGGGAGGAAGACGGTGCAGACCCCAATGAGGAAGACCCGACGTGGGCTGGGGAGGAAGACGTTGAAGACACCAGGGAGGAGGACGGTGCGGACGCCAGCGAGGAAGACCCGACACCAGCTGGGGAGGAGGACGGTGCGGATGCCAGTGAGGAAGATGATACAATTACCAATGAAAAGGCAGACAGTATTCTAAATTTTTTGAAGTCAACACAGGAAATGTATTTTTATGACGGTATGTTTTTTTACTGTTTTTCTCTTGCATAGTAACATCCACTTAAAAGTTTATTAAAAGAAGCAAATATAATGCTTAAATGTTAAAACATATGTTAAAAATATTCAATGTAAATAATTAGTTATAAGTCAAAGATCAGAGTATTTATGTGCTTTCCACCAATGATGTGGATGGGCGTGGGCCCCTGGCGTATCCAGAGAAGCAGTGTGGTGGCCGTGGCCAGCTGTGGCTTGTGCCAAGGACAGGCTGGCCCCGTGTCCTCCATGCCTCTAAGGTCAGGTTTTGGAGTTTGTTGGCATCCATGCTATTTTTCTAAGCAAGAGATAAATCCAGATTGGAGGTTTTGATGAGCTGAGCTCACTTCATAAGCAGACTGAGAGGTGAAGGAAACACAGCTTGCGCCTTTAGGACAGATTTCATTTTATCTTCCACATAGAACGGATGCACGATTTCTCAGCAAGCATTTTTGTGCAGTTGTTTGTAGTGACGTAAGATAAGGAAAATAAACATAGGTTTAATGTCACAGATGGCACTTGCTTACATCTACACTACGCTTTGTTGACAGCTGACCCAGGGACACGTGGCTGCCCCAGAACAGATACACTCACCGTGGGCTGGCTTCCTGGCTTTCTTCCCTTTAATTTTTTTTAATACTTTTTAATTTTTGCGGGTATAGGTGTCTTTTCAATGACTTTACCAGCAGGTTCAGGTTAATGTGGTGGGTTTAGCAGATCCAGATTTAAGCAAGGCATTTGATGGTGTTCTTATGAACAAGATTGAGAAATATCAGCTATGTAATAATTTGGGAAGTAAGTAACTGATTTTAACAATGATGCAGAAGTACCATTTTTAATAGATTGATTTCAACACGAAGAGCACTCTAGCCTCTTCCTCTTTAGTGTGTTTCTGAGCAGATTGTATTAACAAATTGAAAATACATATCCAGATGGCACATCAGGAAGACATGGCTAAGACACTGCAAAGTAGACGTAGAATTCAGAAAGATCTCAGTAAACTTTCTATTGTGTATGTGATCGAGCAGCTTGGGGGAGACCAACAGTCATGCCAGGAGTAACCAAAAAGCCAGGTTGAGAAACACCTGTTGAAAGAATCAGCAAGCTACTCAGGAAACCAGCTCATAGAAAGATGAAACTCCTGGAACCCTCACGGGGAGATTATCATGGAAACATCTGCAGCCACTTGTCTTCAGGAATCTGCCAGTCCTGAGTGTGGGCATTGAGTGAGGGTCTAGGGAAAGGACCTGGTGGAGCCCAGAGAGGCAGAAAAACCAGCCTCAGAGGTTGAGAGACCAAAAGCAGAGCCTGGAGCCCAGTGAGCACAGACATTAGAGCCGGGGCTGGCGGGTTCAGAGGTCGGAGCCTGGGGACCAGTGGGCTCAGAGGTTGGAGCAGGGGCCAGGGGGTTCAGAGGTCGGAGCCTGGGGGCCAGTGAGCTCAGATATTAGAGCCAGGGCCGGCAGGTTCCGAGGTCGGAGCCTGGGGAGCAGTGAGCTCAGATGTTGGACCTGGGGCCGGGGGATTCAGAGGTTGGAGCTGGGGCCAGTGGACTCAGAGGTCAGAGAACAGAACTCAACACTTTGCATGGCTTCCCTTAGAGCCTTTGCCCAGTTCTGAAGCTGTGGGTGGAAGATGAGAAGCCACACAGAGAGCATCTGAATAACATAGGGGCCTCTTTGCCATCTTGAGGTGTTGATCAGATGAGGATCGGCCTGACCCTTGAGCCCAGCAGAGCAGGGCAGCCCAGAGGCAGACGACCCTGTCCCAAATGTGTGGTCACCCTGGAGTCAGCTCAGTCCCTGCACAGTCCGGGGGATCCACCTCTACTCGGTCTACGTGGCGGAGCAAAGGGTGAGCCTTCTAGAGGAAAATATCGCCATCCTAGACCTCTGCAGTCTTTCCTATGCATTCAGCAACAGTTTACTGGGCATGCCACGAGACAGGACCACAGCACCGAAAACCACAAGAAAAAAAGAGCAGTAGAGCCGAAGTGGGAGATGCTGATATTATCAGACAAGGAGCCTAAAATAAGGCGGCAGGGAGGAAAAATTGGAGCATTTCGCCAGGTAATTTGAATCTACTAAAATAACCAAATGGAAATTTTAGGCCTGAGAAATATAGTAACTAAAATCCAGGCCTCAAAAGACAGAGAAACAGCAAATGAGAGTTGGCATAAAAGAGAATTAGTGACCGGGAAGACAGGTGAAAGAAAGTCTCCAGAATGCAGGGTGGAGAGAAAACGGATGGAAAACAGGAAAGAGCACGCAGACATGGAGTGGGAAGTCTGGTGTCCCTGAAACAGGACCAGGTGGAGAGGAGAGAGGACGGAGCGGGGGCGGAACAGAGACGTGACAGTTGGGAGTTTTACACGATTGTCACGGGACACAGAGTCACAGATTGAAGAAGTCCTGCCAAGTCCAAGCAGGGTTAACACCGAAACCACCAGAGGCGAGCGCATTGCAGTCAAACTGCTGAACAGCAGCCAGAGAAGCAAGACCAGCAGCCAGACCCAGGGGAAGTCAGGGGCTTGTTTTCAGTTCTGCTTGATTTCTTCTCAACAGCCATGATCTGATTCTTTTTTTAAGCGATGTGGCGTGGACCTAGAGAGCTTGGTTTCATTGTCTGGTTTATCCTGCTTCTGTTCTTAGCCTTGAGTCGTGTGTTGGGCAGGGAACGCATCTCACCAGACAGACATGTAGACGGGCCAGGGGAGCCATCTCACCAGACAGACGTGTAGATGGGCCAGGGGAGCCATCTCACCAGACAGACGTGTAGACGGGCCAGGTTTCCACAGTCGTTGAAGCAGTGGTATTTTGTACTGAGCTCTGTTCTGATTCTCTCTTCTGGTAGCCTCTCATCTCCCAGACATCTCATTCTATGTGGAAGCATAGGTTTGAGACCTTCCTTAAGAGACGGAAGCTTACCTTTAGTTTATAGAAATAAAAACAAAACTGTATTTCCAAGCACAACTGACTTTATGTAGGTGTCTCCAGAGATGCAGCTTCAGCTGCCCTCGCAGATGCCGCTGAGGAGCTGCTGGACCGTCTTGCGTCACACAGCATGCCGCCCTCAGATGTGTCCATCCTGTACCACATGAAAACGCTGCTGCTTCTGCAAGATACTGAGAGATTGAAGCATGCTCTGGAAATGTTCCCAGAACACTGCACGATGCCTCCTGGTAAGTACCGTACGATTTATTCAAGGTCCTGCTAAGATAGTCTCATCGAGGTTTGCCTCTAAAAGACTTACACGCCACCAAAACAGCAATGAGTTGGAAAATATGACACTGCACATATGGCATGAGAGAACAGAGTCCCAGAGAGAAACAGGTTTCCTGCATCTCTGCTTGATATAAAAATATTTCCCATAATATATGCAGAAATGCATGTGCAGTCTAAGTTTCCAGACTTGGGAGCTGTCAACTCTTGGAGCCAAATTTTCCTAAGTTTAAATAGAAGTGAGTTCATTTCTTCCTCTTTTCCTTCTCCTCTGCTGGTAGATGGTAAATTGTTGCTGCCTCCAACTCTCTGGTACCTTATTGAACCCCTGACGTGGTGATGCTGACTTTTATTTTGTGCCATCTTCACCAGGCATCCTTTTCACACAAACTGTTGTGTGCTGGAGCAGGTGTGCTTATGTCTTCCCAATGCCGTGTGCAGTGACACAAGCTCTGGTGAGGGTATTCAGGCCACAGAAACCTGCAGATGCTGAAAATCAGAAATTCAGGCTGTTGAGCCGTTTACCTGCACACCACTGAGTGCAGAGCAGCCCACCTGGCCCAGGGCTGGCGTGTGGCACCCATCTGTGGCACCCATCCCAGAGAAGGAGTGAAGGAGGCTCTGCAGATTTTGTGGAGGGAGTTTCAGAGTAACTGTCGGGAGTGGTTTCTCTCCGTAGAAACCCTCAGGGTTGCTGAGGCATCAAGACCAGCATGTTAGAGAAGCCAGGTAGCGAACAGTTACATAACCGTGGCATGATGATGCCGTGGCACCAACGCAGGGAGCCGGGGGCTGCAGGGACCACGAGGCTGGAGTCACAGTGTGCAGAGCATGTGGGTGCCGGAGGAGCTGCCTTTATGCAGAACGCCCTCATCCATCGAGGAGGTGCTGGCTTTGTGTTGCCCTGCGTGGTGCTCCGGGCTGTGGAGCTTATCACTGAGGAAGGCTGGTGGGGACCCCACCCTGGGGCGCTTGCTCCCTAGCTGAGGAGCTGGAAGACAAGCCAGATACTCGGTGAGATGCGTCATAGAGCTGCAGACAGATCCTGGAGATGAGGCTGTGGAGGAGGGGGAAGAGGAGGGTTTTGTTGCAGCCAAGTGCACATGCGCTGAGATGGGTGAACCCATGCGTTTGGGCGCTGCGAGGAGCCCGGTGGCTGGACCAGGGGATGGATGTGAGTCGCAGAAGGTGGAGAAGGTGGAGAGGTGATAGGGCCAGGCACATGGGAGGAGCCCAGTGGCTGGACCAGGGGATGCAGGTGACAGGGCCAGGTGCATTGAGTGAGTCTCAGAAGGGGGAGAGGTGACAGGACCAGGCACATGGGACCCTGGGCATGTGAGCTTTGTGGGCTTCTACACAGACAGAGACAGGAGCTTCCTGGAGGCTATGAGGCTTCTGGGCTGTTATCTTGAGGCTGGATGGAGGAGATAGAGAATGGAGACCAGGTGGGGGCTGCTGAGGACCTGCCGAGAGAGCCCTGCAGCGTGGGCCAAGGTGCAGCCACGGGTTAGGCAGCTGTAGCCAACATCCAGGTGGACCAGGGAGGTAGAACCAGTGGGAGCTGCCGAGTGGCCGGTGAGACACTGAGAGGACCAGGTCACCGCTTGGAGGAGGACGGGCTCCCAGAAAGATAGGATTTGAGGTGAGAGGCCGTGCCCAGAGCGCAGTGCTGGGCAGCTCTGCAGGTGCCAGTCAGACCTCATGTTCCAGCTGAGGCTCAAGAGGGCCGTAGGGCCCGGAGTGCAGGGAGGAGAGAGGTCAGGGACAGTGAGTACAGATGCCCACCAGGAACGTGGCCAGGGGCCATGAGAAACGACACTGGGGGAGGAAGCAGGGCCCACGGGCAACAGTGGAGGAGAGAGGAGGAGCCCCACCAGGAAGGTGGCAGTGCTCCTGAGAAGGCACCTGTGTGTGCGGACAGTGCGGCGTTGGCCCCAGGCCGGCATCTCTTTGTTTCTGGTTGGTTGTCAGGCCTCTTACAGCAAGTACTTAACAAACTTAGATTTCCATAATCAGATTTATCTGAAACGGCAAAAAAAAAAAAAAGCCGATTTTATTATGTTAAACTGATAGGAGATTTTTATGAGAGATGATTTTAAATTTTTAATTTTTTTAATTTTTGTTCTGTTTCTCACACTTGAAGCTTTTCTGAAATGCACCAAAAGAGTTTTGGCAGTTGTGGGGAATTTAACAGAACCCCCATTATTAAAACAATTGGTTTCTTACATTAAAATCATCGGACAGGTTTTGTATACACACACATTTACGTTAAGCCACCAAGAGAACTAAACTGTGTGTAGGAACCTGTTTTCTCTAAGAAAGGACTCCTTTGAGTTCTGTAGGATATGTGCTTAAAGTTTTTCTATGTCTAGCTGTTTTATGAAATAAAATCTTACAAACAATGAAGTTCATTTTCACACGTTGTATTTGTTTAATGCAGACTTGGCCTGTACGAGTTTTTGAAATTAAGGGTTTTTTCCGTAAAACTAGCTTAGGAGTTTAATTGGTCACTGTGTCTCTCACCTCTGTAGGATGAGCACAGAGATCACATGTGAAAAGCAGGCGTGGGTGTTTCCTGCCGATCGTGTCTCCTCTCCCTCTTCTCTGGCTCAGCAGTTACTTTTCCTCAGTCATAGGGGCTGCATTCAGCTGCGACGCCAGCGTTAGGGCCAAGCTCTCCCGCTGCTGTGACGTTTTATTACACGCACTCCTTATCCGTAGTAGCTGCCATTCCCTGAGTGTTCCTCGCACCCTGCACTGAGAAGGGCTACGGATTTCCGAACATCACCCTCCTCTAAGCCTCTGTATGGTGATTAGATTTTTATCATCCTGACTGTTGGGGCTTTCTAGAGCTCAGGAACTTGTCCCTGGGTGGGATGGAGCCTGCCTGGGGGGAGCGTGGATGAGGCTTCTGTTGTCTGTGGCTTGGCCCTCTGTGGTTGGAAACTTCAGAAGCAGTAGATTCCAGGTGCAGCATTTGGTGCCCCGACAAGTTGTAAAACCTGACCTTGGGGAGAGCCTTCACTGGTGGCCAGTGTCCCCGGGTGAGGCCAGTGAGCACAGACGTCAGAGCCGGGGCCAGTGGGCTCAGAGGTTGGAGCCATGTCCCCGCTGTGAAGCCCTGAGGGTTGGTGGTGACATCAGGGGCTATTGTGGCGTCACGTTTGTGGTGTCTCGGCTGCCTTTGGCCGGCACTGCCACAGCCCTGGTTTCATGACGTGGGCGCCACGTGGTCCTGTGTTGTCTCACTCACGGCTCCACTTCTGGCATTTTTCTACTTGTTCGTCCTTGACATAAACTTCTATTTCATTTTCATTTCAGTTTGTATGTGGGGTTTCTTCCAGGTCTGATGTTAAGCCTATAATATTGCACTGTGATGTTTTGAAGTTTAGGTGTAATAGAGCCAGTGAACCAAGGGTTCATACCCCAGTGAAATACAAGTA
This sequence comes from Hylobates moloch, assembly GCF_009828535.3. Lineage (NCBI taxonomy): Eukaryota > Metazoa > Chordata > Mammalia > Primates > Hylobatidae > Hylobates > Hylobates moloch. The sequence continues at coordinate 127,538,114 of NW_026652283.1, forward strand.
TTCAGAATTGAGCCATTGTGTTGCCATACTGATCACAGAATGTGTGATTAAGAAGGGTAATGTGTCACTTTCAACATCAGGTTTATGCCAAAGTTGCATTTTATTAGATTATTTGGGAGTTCACTTTTGGCCCAAGGGCTCTTGTCTACATAATAATAACTTATAATTTTTCTTTTTGTCTTTGTTTTATTTTTTGTTTGTTTGTATTTTTTGCTTTCCAGACCATGCCAGAGTAATCTCAACTTTCTTGAGTTACTGGATCACACATATCCTTCCTGAGAAGAGCAGTGACTAAAATGGAATAGCTCTTTAAGGACAGCTCCTCTTTCACAAAAAACTTAAAAGACAAATGTGAGATGAGCTTAGAGTTAGTTCTCTGGGAACTTGAAAGACATTTCTGCCGTATTATTTGTTCACGTGTTTGTTCCTGATGGGCAAGATGCCATCTGAGGCTTCGGATGAGAAATTGGGGTAAAATGGAAATTTTTCACTTATTTGCAATTATATATGTCTTGAATTACTACATAAAACTTGATTCTGTTTTTCTACTTACTGTAAAAATTGAAAATGGACATTCTGTTAAGTTAAGCTATATAGTTTGAAGCTCATATTTTTATGAAGTTTTCAATCACCTTGTATCTGAAAGTCTCTGTTTTAAGAATGTTTTCTGGATATTAAAATGTTCTAGTTTAAGTAGTTTGATTACAGTTGAATTTTTTTTCTCTTCTCTGCTTTGTGAATCATATCGGATACCTGTTTTTCCTGTCACAGAAGCAGTCGTCTGTTCTTGGTATTAGTAAGTGTTAAAAGCATCAGTCAGGCCAGGCTCGGTGGCTCAAGCCTGTAATCTCAGCACTTTGGGAGGCCAAGGCAGGCGGATCACAAGGTCAGGAGATCGAGACCATCCTGGCTAACACGGTGAAACCTCGTCTCTATTAAAAATACGAAAAATTAGCTGGGCGTGGTGGCAGGCGCCTGTAGTCCCAGCTACTCGGGAGGCTGAGGCAGGAGAATGGCGTGAACCCAGGAGGCGGAGCTTGCAGTGAGCCAAGATCGCACCACTGCAGTCCAGCCTGGGTGACGGAGCGAGACTCCATCTCAAAAAAAAAAAAACCATCAGTCAATCTGTACAGCATTTTGTGAGGGCAGGTGCCTGTATCTATGAAAAGGGTTTTATTGTGGTAAAACATACATACAACTCATTTTAGTCATTTTTAGGTGCCTGATTCAAGGTACCACATGCGTTTGCCCTGCTCTGCCGGGACCACCACACTCGTCCTGTTTGTGGTGACAGCATCCCTCTGTGCCTTCCGGGACCTGTGTGTGCCCTGTTCCCCCGTCCTGCCTGTCCCCCCTGTGAGCATCCGTGTCCCAGGCGCTGTGTGGGTGCTTGTCTCCCTTCCTCTAGGGAGTGGAATTGCAGGGTCGCCTGGTGATGGTGACGTTCTGAGGGGGTGTCAGGCGGGCTGCTGGGCTCCCTGCGTCCCCGATGCTGATCAGGGCCATTCGGACGGGTGGAGGTGGCTGCTCAAGTGTTGCTGTCTGCTTCTGTCTGTCTTTGGAGAACATCAGCCCAGACCACCCCTGCCCAAAGCTGATGCTCAGGTGGGCAGCGTGGAGGGAGGGGAAGGAAGCCCTGGCATCCCCGCCGGCCCCTGTCCTGCCACTTCCCTCCAGGTCCCTAAGAGACGTCTTTTCCACAAGCTGGAACCTTCTGGAAGCAGGTGAAACAGGAATGTTTCTGGCTCTGGAAATAGTCCCCTTGGATCTGGTGGCCTTGCAGTGTCCCCGTCTTGATGCAGGTTGCAGGCCCTGGAGCACAGGCGTGTGGCAGCGGACGCCACTCTTCCCAGCGTCACCCGAGGACAGGACGCAGGCTGCTCCAGACAGGGTGTTCCCAGGAGGCCACACGTGAGGCAGGAGCTGCAGGCGCCGCTGCTTCACCGTCTTTTGGCATCAGGGGAGCTGTGGTTGTCTGCAGGGTGCCCTGCCCGCCCCTGCCCTCCCTTCTCTTCCCCTAACTCGGAAGTCAGTGTGAGGCGTGGGAGTGGCCAGGAGCCCCTCATCCCACGTTAAGAACCGATGCTGCAGCGGCGCCCAAGCTGGACTCCTACCTCCACCGAGAACCTCCATGGCCTCGTGGAACCTGGGTCTCAGAGGCACCAGCCTGCAAACCTCCCGTTTAAATGCTTCTTTTTTTATTTTTTATTTTTATTTTTATTTTTTGAGACGGAGTCTCGCTTTTGTTGCCCAGGCTGGAGTGCAATAGTGCAATCTCGGTTCACCGCAACCTCCGCCTCCCAGGTTCAAGCAATTCTCCTACCTCAGCCTCCCAAGTAGCTGGGATTACAGGCATGCGCCACCACACACGACTAATTTTGTATTTTTAGTAGAGACAGGGTTTCTCCATGTTGGTCAGGCTGGTCTTGAACTCCCGACCTCAGGTTTATCCACCTGTCTCAGCCTTCCAAAGTGCTGGGATTACTGGCGTGAGCCACTGCACCCGGCCTAAATGCTTCTTAATTAATAGCACATGCTTTGCAAATATGAAAATAAATTCAATATTAGCAGACTCATAATTTTTCTCTTCTTAACGTCCCATTTGTGTTTTTTAATGATGAACCATTTCCACCTTCTCCATCCCCTGCAAGTGAATGCGCCATTGCAGGGGGTGGTGGGTCCTGTGTGGCCTTTTCCTGGGTCCCTGTGGGTTCCACAGAATCCCTGTAGACTGCCTTCTTGCTTCTGTGATCCTGTAGGGCTTTACTTTGTGAAACCTGCGTTCACTTTCCTGCCCCTGAGAATATTGAGGAATAGGGGTACAGTCGAGCAGGTGGGGTGTTCAGGGTTAATTCGTTTTGTGTATCATTCTGATTCCAAAAAGGAAAATGCATCTTCTACCAAACAAAAGCAAATACATCTTGTCTCTAATATGTCAGCATAGATATTATAATCTGTTTATTCCACTGTGTTTGAAGTTAGATAATAATTAGATCAATTTATCTTCTACAATAGTGCAAAATATTCAGTTCTTGTAATTTATTTTCTGTAAACCATGTCAGTTAAGACAGGCAGAGAAGGAAGCCCTCAGGAGCATGTGGAATTGTCTTCAGGTTGCCAATATTAAGACAGTTGTGCCTAGAAGGAAAAAAACACAGAATTTCTGAGCCCGTCAGTACTGCCTGCACCTTGGGACCTCCCCTGTGTCTGCAGAGCCTGAGAAGAGAGGGTTTGCACGAGCCGGTCTCCAATTTGCTTCCCAGGCCCAGCTGCCGCCAGGCTCCAGGGCAAAGCTGTGGCGGGTTCACAGGGTCAGTTCTGGGCTTTGCCTCTCTGTGCAGCTCTTGCCCCGAGCACTCTCCAGGTGACATGCCCTCTCATCCCGGGGCTCTTCAGAGAATCGCAGGAATGGTTTCCACCCCCTCCAAAATAAGCACGCATGCATCTGCCCCACCTCGCAATATTGGGTACAGCTTTGAAAGGGTCAGAAATTCCTCAAAACCTATTCAACAGGGTATTGTGGTGCAGTGAGTTCCCTACCAGGTTACTTAGGGCTTTTGTCCACTGCGTGAACCCTGAAGGCTGA